>NC_090941.1:351129432-351432463 GCF_040938575.1 Ambystoma mexicanum | reverse complement strand
GGTCGCTGCGATACTCTGCGCCACGGCTGGTTTGGGAGCCTAAAATCCATGAATACGCTGTGCGCCGGATTCGGTTTTGGCGCACGCGGCTGGCGCAGACTATCGCACGCGCACGCTGTGCGCCAGCCGCGTGCGCTACTTGTGCGCTGAATTCTATGAATTACCCTGAAAGGTGGAGGCCATACAGAAATTGAAAGATCCTAGAAATGTGAAAGGTTTAAAAAGTTTATTAGGAATGACGGGATATAACAGGAAATGTATTGAAAATTATGCTGAAATTACTCAACCATTAACTAAAGTATTGAAGCTGAATACACCCTGGAAATGGGAAAAGGAGCAATCTAAGGCAGTTGCTAAATTGAAGGAATGTCTCATAAAGGCACAGTGTTTAGTGTATCCCATTGAAAAACAGGGATTTCTTTATAGAAATAGGTTTCACTGAACATTGTATGTCTGCAGTGTTATCTCAAACACATGATTTGAACCATAAAACCATTACCAAGCAAGGCATTTCCAAGGTTGAGATCAAATTCAGTGAATGTGAAAAGGCCCTTTTGACCACTGTGTGGGCATTGCAGTATTTCTGCCCATTGTTCAAGGGGAAAAGGTAATTATTGAGACAAATCATCAACCTTTACAGTTTTTACAGAGTAAAAGGATTAGGTCAGGCAGTCTAGCACAGTCCAAAATTAATTTATGGATATTGTCGTTGCAAGGCTTTCCTGTAGAAGTGTGGTATGGCCAAAATAAAAAGAGCGCAGTTGCTCAAGGATTGGCAAATTTACATGACTGTGCAGCTGAATGTGTGTCCGATGAATCTAGTTTGCAGGAGTTTGAAAAATCACCACATAAAGCGTTTGATGAAAAGACATGCAATAATTTACCAACTGTATATGTTGACGGTTGTGCTTTGCACATTGAAAATGACAGCAATAAACAGTTGGTATCAGGAAAAGGAAATGTACGCTTGAAATGTGAGGACATTGCTAGTATAGGGATGCCAATTGGGGTTAGGAGTAGTCGGGTAGCAGAATTGGCAGCCATTTATAAAGCAATTACTACTCCAGTTGATAGTAAATTCAGTGACATTGTCCTGGTGACTGATTCTGATTATGCACAAAATAGCTTTGAAGAGTATTTGCCTGGCTGGAAAACAAGAGCCATGATTACATGTAATAGAAAGCCCCTCAAACATAGAAAAATGATACAGGCTATAGACAAATTAGTGTCAGAAAATGATTTAACAGTGTACTGGAGGAAAATTCATGGGCATTTGAAAAATCCAGGAGTAGATAAGGAGGGAAATGACAAAGCAGATCACTTAGACAAGATTGGGGCTGTTATGGGAGAGTTGTTACCCATTGAACACTTAATTGGTGAAATACAAATATATGTAGTTACACGCTCTAAGGCTCCAAAAGAGGTAAAACAACCAGTAGTGTAATGGAGTTATGATACACCAGATCAAGATCTGTTTTAAGGAGCAAAACGATGATCCAATATTGGGGATCTATTATAATCATTTGATGGACCCTGAACAAAATCTTTTAACTGGAAAGGATTGTAGAGGAATCGTTGACGTTGCAACAGGTCTGTTGTGGAGATATTAAAGAAGTTTGTAGCAGAGGTAGGTTCCAGCTGGGATTTACAATTATCCCTGGTTTTGATGGCAATCAGATTGACTCCTGCCAAAGCAACAGGTATTAGCCCTCATGAGGTGTTGACAGGTAGGAAGATGGTACTGCCATAACATTTGTTATACAGGATCCATGAGCAGACACTTGTGAAGGCATCTACAGTTCATGAATATGTGGAAGAATTTAGGAAGCATTTACAAAATGCATTTCCATTTGTGCAGCGAAATTTGGAGAGAGCTGCTGACAGTGCAAAGTCATATCATGATAGAAATATGTCTGTGAAAGAGTATAATGTAGGGATCAGGTACATAAATTTCATTTTGGAAAAGGTAAATATAAAAATTCTTAATTTCTTGCGGCTTGTAAGGGCCATTTGAAATTGTGGATAAGGTGTCCCCAGCAGTTTACAAAATATTGAAGACAGAGGGTGAAACGGTGACAGAGAAATTTGTTCATGTTAACCAAATTAAGCCATGTAACCCCAAACATGAAATCAGGAGGCTTGAGCAAGTAGAAAAGGCTTAAATGCCCTGAATACATGGAAATAAAGACACAGTAGCTGTTTTCATAGTGTCCCACACCATAGAAATAAAAGTAGATGTAGTCCTTATTGTAGAGATAAATGTAGATGAAAATACCATAGGCGATAAACATTGACAAAAGGGGATGAATCAGGCTGAATTATTATGGTACAATGTTGAAACATTTTGATGTATAATGGTGTCTTATGTATATTATTGTTTTCTCTCTAACATGCTTGGTTGCAGGTATCAGAAGACTTGATCGGAATATTTTGGACTATATTTAGTTTTTGTGTGGTAGAAAGGGTAAAATTGGTATTGTGCTATGTACTTAATCTGTCTCTTTTCTATTTAATTTAGAAAAAATAATTGATCTTTTGGGGTCGGAGGTCACAGGTCTGCAGGACACAAGAGATGACGGAGTCCTGGAGGCAACCGGAGGAAATTCAAAAAAAGCCCCGGGCAGGGGTGAAGATCAGGTTTGCAGGACGGATGACATTGATGATGGTGCCAGCAACATAGATAATGATTTTTATGGTTGCAGGGAATCTTAAAATCATGAAAGCACTGGTTATCATTGAGCCCGGACCAGCATCTGGCATTGCAGTGGTGGAAGCACCTGGGTTTATTATGGGCAATAGAATGATTTTTCAGAATATATACATATTACATGGCCACTGTAGTGGCCATGTAGTTATGGTTAAGTTGGTGTTTCCATAGGAAGAGCACTTTTTGGGTGGCTTATAACTTCGCTCTCCCTAGACGAATCCTCACCAAACTTTGCAAAAAAAGTATTTGGGTCACTTTCTTTGCAAAGTTTGGTGAGGATTCGTCCAGGGGGGGCAAAGTTATAGGGGGGGGGCAAAACTTTTTTTTTTCCCATAGACTGAATGGGAAAACATTTTTGCTCGCGTCTACAGCCCAAACCGCTGGAAGGATTTTCACCAAATTTGGACCAGGAGCAGCGGCTTGATCCCTAAAGCGTGCTTTTGCTAATTTGGTGAAAATCCGTCCAGTAGTTTTTTTTTTAAATGACCAAAAAGTAGGTTAAAAAAAAGTAGTGATATCTGTGTTCGGTCCGCAGACACACTTCCCTGTTCGCTCCACGGACAATGTCCTGATTGGCCAATTGGCTTGCGTGATCTTCGCGGAGCTGCAACGTGTTCACTGATTGGACGGCGTGGAGCGTGAAGCGTGTCAGATTTTCGGTAGCGCCTGCCATCTTGGATTCGCGGTCGTCCGCGGACAGCGCGGTGAAACTTTGTTCAAAATGTGTATTTAGTAGAGTGTGTTGGTGTATAGGAGTGTTTGGGGAGGGTGGGAGTGTATGAGAGACTTGTGTTTTTTTATGCATTAGATGTTCTTTTTGTGTTCGATTTGTCTGCGGACATCACGGGTGTTCTGAAATGTTCTAAATATACTGAATGGGGGGTGTTCTGAGGACTCAATATGTGTCCGTTTTGCTCGCAAGCAAACTGAGACTGTTCTAAGAACACTCGCAGTGTCCTGAAATGTTCGCAAATAAACAAAATGGGGGGGGTCCTGAGGACGCTGTCCGTATTGTTCTCTGTCAAGTTGAATGTGTTCTAAGAACTCTTGCGTTGTTCTGAAATGTTCGTAGGGGTGTCCTGAAGATGCTGTTTGTATTGTTCTCTGTCAAGTTGAATGTGTTCTTAGAACACTCATGGTGTCCTGAAATGTTCACAAATAAACGAAATGAGGGTGTTCTGAGGACACTGTCTGTATTGTTCGTTGTCAAGTTGAATGTGTTCTAAGAACACTCGCAGTGTCCTGAAATGTTCGCAAATAAACAAGATGGTGCTGTTCTGAAGACGCTCTAAGAACACTTGCGGTGTCCGGGGAATGTTCGTAGGGGGTGTCCTGGGGACGCTTTCCGTATTGTTCTCTGTCAAGTTGAATGTGTTCTAAGAACACTCGCGGTGTCCTGAAATGTTCGCAAATAAACAAAATGGGGGTGTTCTGAAGACGTTTCTAAGAACACTTGCGGTGTCCTTGAATGTTTGTATGGGGTGTCCTGAAGGCGTAGTCCGTATTGTTCGCTGGCAAGTTTAATGTGTTCTAAGAACACTCGCAGTGTCCTGAAATGTTGACAAATAAACAAAATGGGGGTGTCATGAGGACGCTGTCCATATTGTTCTCTGTCAAGTTGAATGTGTTCTTAGAACACCCATGGTGTCCTGAAATCTTCGCAAATAAACGAAATGGGGGTGTTCTGAGGACACTGTCCGTATTGTTCGTTGTCAAGTTGAAAGTGTTCTAAGAACTCTCGCGTTGTTCTGAAATGTTCGCAGGGGGTGTCCTGAAGATGCTGTCCATATTGTTCTCTGTCAAGTTGAATGTGTTCTTAGAACACCCATGGTGTCCTGAAATGTTCGCAAATAAACGAAATGGGGGTGTTCTGAGGACACTGTCCGTATTGTTCGTTGTCAAGTTGAAAGTGTTCTAAGAACTATCGCGTTGTTCTGAAATGTTCGTAGGGGGTGTCCTGAAAACGCTGTCTGTATTGTTCGCTGGCAAGTTGAAAGTGTTCTAAGAACACTCATAATGTCCGCGGACATTAAAGGTTTCCATAGACCATAGTTGAAATGTTTGACTCTATGGATGTGATATGCTGCGGTGGTTGTTGCCAGGGCATAGAGTCTGGGTGCATGGCCAAATGGCCATGCACCCAGACTCTATGCCCTGGCAACAACCACCGCAGCATATCACATTCATATTTGCTTATAACTTTGGGTGAAAAACAAATGTATAAGGAACAAAGGTATTAGATATTATGGATGTGATATACTGCTATGGTTCTCCTTATTATTGTATACTTACTGTTTGGTCTAGTAACCGGAGTACATGTATTTCTTGTTAATTTCTGTGATAAAAGAAAATAGCATGTTAGTATTAGTATTTTGTAATGACTTATTACATAGTATAATCAATATACCTTTTTTTTGGGACCCTCATATTTAGTAGATTACAAATCAGAGTACTGTGCAATTTGCTCAGTTTCTGTATTTGTTGCTAAAATCATTGGGTCTGTGGGAGAAAAAAAAATCCATGTTGGATTAAAAAAAAAACTTTTTCTGTTATGCTACAGTTTGTTTTCAGTGTTCACTTGTTGTTTCTGGCTAATGCTTTATACTTTGGCTTGTTGTATTTTTTTGGAGCAGTAACATATTATTTATTTGTTTTGATATTATAAAATTTTGGAGCAGTTAGATACCAATTGGCACATTCTACCTGTCTATTTTTTTATATATTGTAGTGGTATTGATTTATCTATTTGGATATTGTTAAATTTTGGGACAGTTAGATACCAATTGGCGTATTCTAACTGTGTATTTTTTGGTCTTTTTTAGTGGTATCCATTTATCTGATTAGTTGTTGTAGAATCTTTGAGCAGTTAGATAGCTTTTGGAGTATTCTAACGGTTTATATTTTTTTAACACATGTTTACTTAGGGTTTAAATACAGTTTAGTTATCAAATTTTGGTTTTAAGAACATCAAATAAGCGTTTGTAAGATTTCCTGGTAATCTCTGCTTTAGAGTAATGGTACTATCATTACATTCAAACCATCCACATTTCTTTTTTATATATGCAGTGTAGTGCCCTGAATTGGTTGTGGCTCCTGCGTGGTAGATTATATCTATTGTTGTGAAGGTTCTCTTACCAAGTGATATTTGACCATGTGTGAATCCAGTCAGCTTGCAGTTGTTTTTGGTACCATCTGCATTGTAACGTAGAAGCATTAGTATTATGTATTTACTATGTGTTTGTATTACTAACGTGGAGCGATTATCTGAATTGCAGGTAGAGCATAATCTACCATGGTTTGCATTTTGTACAAGTTGCTGAAATGGAATGGATTCACAATTTGGTATTGATATGAAAAAACTTTGTTAAAGGGACGTTATGGTTAAGTTGCGCTACTAAAAACCTATGAAATTCAGTGAAAAAACGTTGTTAAAGGGACATTATGGTTATGTTGCGCTACTAAAAAGGGACGTTATCGTTCCAAGTAAAACCGAAAAACCCTTGAAATTCGCCAGTTATGGTAAACTAAGCAACCATAACTCGCGCCACCACCGTGCACTGCTAAGACTAACACCCACGACATCAAAGATGGCATCACAAATGTCATTGATGACATCACATGTCTGGCTCACTCGTTTTTCTTTTGCTGACATATCTAGGCCACATGGTTTCTTCAGTAACAGTCAGAAACTAATACATTTATTTTATTTGTAGACATATTCTTCAAGTAGGTTCTTACAGTAATTCCCTTAGAGTCCAGTCACATCATATGAAACATATACATAGGGGAAGACACAAGCTTGAAAGACAGCAATCCTTTTTGTGCATAAAGATAATCAATAGACTTATCAGCACTTTCTGATAGTTCTGTTGTTTTTTTATGGCTGTTCTTTCCCTGTATATGGTCATATTTGTATACATTGTACTCACACTACTTTCCTTAGGGTCCGATCACAGGGTAAATAGCAGCTTTCAAACAGCAATCATTTATTTGCATGAAAATAATCAGTTAGGTTATGAATTGTTTCTGCTACTACTTGTGCTTTTTTGCTAACTTCACTTTCCCTGTATATACCCATATTGGTATGTGTTCTTGTCTCTTTGTGTGTTGTCTATAGTAATGCAATTATGTAATACATGGGTTTTATTAGCTACTTATTACATATTTCACAGTACACAAAAATCTATTATGAATACAATTATCATTTCATTATTCAACATATTAACATTACAAATATTATACCTTCATCTTGTACGCTGCACACAATGCTATGTTTCTGCATGAGTAGCTTAGTATACTAGATAGAACCCCATAACAGAATGCTATTTATATCAATGCATCGTTCAATGCACTAATTGGGGTATGTTATTTATTGCAATGATCCTTGACACTTTTTTCGCAACATTATAATAAGAATCCCTTGACTACATATATTACATGAAAAGTATATACACATGTGATGTCATCAATGACATTTGTGATGTCATCTTTGATGTCATGGGTGTTAGTCTTAGCAGTGCACGGTGGTGGCGCGGGTTATGGTTGCTCAGCTTACCATAACTGGCGAATTTCAAGGGTTTTTCGGTTTTACTTGGAACCAAAACGTCCCTTTAACAAAGTTTTTTCACTGAATACATATATATATATATATATATATATATATATTACACCCATGAACCCATATAATTTAATTGAAAGATTTGATAACAAAACTGGAATCGTAACTGACCAGACTAAAGATTGGCTAGAATTGAGAAAAGAGGACGCTAAGCAGACAATAAGAGATATGTTAATGCAATTAGAAAAGACATTTGTGAATTTGGCAGATATGAAGAAGAGGAGGGGAAAGAGAGGGACAGTAATGCTGGTGGGCTCTTTGGTAATGTCTATTATTGGAGCTGTAATAGGTACTACGATGTCAACAGCTAATGCCATTTCAGTAGGGTCATTGAGTGCCAAAGCACAACAATTGAATCATGATCTGGAAATTATCCAAAAGTCCTTGGATGGAATTAGGAGTGGATTGGATGAACAAGTCAAATTTGTTAACGAAACTGTGGTGTTACTAAATGAACAGGCTGAAATTCTACAACATAGTACCAAAGTAATAATTAAGCATACCCAAATATTAAATGAGATTATGAATGTAGTAAATCCTGTTGATTGTTGACAAATTACATGAGGGAGGTCCAAACTGCAATTTCCCAATTAATTCAAGGACAAATAGCGTTATATTTTGTTTCGCAAGATATTGGAATGGAAATCGGCTTTTGCTGTGCATTTCATATATAGCTCCTGAACTTATTTACCAAACTAAGTGGGTACATAACGTGGGATTTTGGCAAGAAGGGAAATACATAAAAATTAAAACTCCAGAGGTGGTGGCATTTCAGTCATGGGAGCCTGGGGTTTACTTGATTCTAAACCTGGAAACATGAACAAGGTTTAAAGAACAAAATTACATGTGTCGAGGTAAACCATTTGTTCCTGATGCTAAAGATGCTATTTGTGGTTTAAAATCTGACCCAGGTGTATCAGGAGGATGTGAAGTGATCATTAGCAATCAGGCAGGTGAAGAGTTAGCACAAGCCAAAATGGTTATAAATAGATGGTTGGTCGGCACCTTTATGGAGAACGTTACTGTTACACACCTAAATCATGGAACGTTTGTTGTCAAGCAATTGAAATATTATGTATTTTACTTGCAGGTTCCAAAGGATACAATTGTCTCGGTTGGGGGTCTAACATTTTTTCATATTGCAAATGATATTTGGGAACGCCAAGTGTAAAATGTTGAGTTTTTTCAAAGGGATACATTTCCAATAGACCCGGATGTAGAATTCTTATTGAGTCATAAGGAAAAGCATACTATTAAAATGAATCTGAGAAAGAACAACATTACAGTTGGTATAATGGAGGTGAATGTGATTAATTGGAGAACCTGGGTGGAACACACTATGGGGGGTTTAGCAGTGGTAGTGTTAGTGATGAGAGGATGGTTGATTATTTTGTCTATAAAGATGAAGATCTCACTTATGATATTGGCAACAATGGGAAATGAAAGATATCCCAATGCACATACATTCTAAGGTAATGAAAAGAAAGAAAAACAATTTGGGTTTCCTCCAATTATGGATTTGGGTAGCCAGAATTGTCGGAAAAGGAGGCTATGTAAGAACATATATAGCATTTTACCAAATTTAATGGCATTTTATTATTTTACCAAAATGAAATGGCATTTTTTTATTGCAAATGCAATGGCATTTTATTGCCAGCAAGTAACTTTGTTAAAGGGACGTGATGGTTAACTTGCGCTACTAGAATCCTATGAAATTCAGTAAAAAAAACTTTGTTAAAGGGACGTTAAGGTTCCAAGTAAAACCGAAACCCCCCTGAAATTCGCCAGTTATGGTAAGCTAAGCAACCATAACTCGCGCCAACACAGTGCACTGCTAAGACTAAAACCCATCACAAATGTCATTGATGACATCACTGATGACATCACATGTGCATTTACATTTCAATAAAAAGTCTGTACATGGGATTTTTATTGCAATGTTAAAAGTAATGTCAAGGATCATTGGAATAAATATCATGAGTTACGTAGTGCATTAAGCAATGAATTAATCCAAATAGCATTGTATTATGATTTTGTTTCCAATATACTAAGGTACACATGTAGTTACATAGGCATAGTTTGCAGGAGACATTATGGAGATGCAATATTAATAATCTTGCGATGTTATATAGTAAAATTATAAATGCTTTCTTATGGTTTTGCATACTGTGAAACATTTAATAAGTACCTAATAAAAATCACTAACTACATTATTGCATTACTGCACACAAAACACAAACAGACAACTACACATACAAATAGAGCATATACAGGGAAAGTGAAGTAACCTAACTGATTATCTTCATGCACAGAAATGATTGCTCTGCTTCAAAGTTACTACTTCCCTATATAACTGTCACATATTGTGACTAGGCCCTAAGGAAACTAGTGTAAATGCAATGTGTACAAATATGACCATATCCAGGGAAAGTACAGTAATAAAAAAACAACAGAACTATGAGACAGTGTTGATAACCTTACTAATCATCTTCATACATAGAAAACATTGCTTTCTTCCAAGTCTGTGTTTTCCCCTTTGTATATGTTTCATATGCTTTGAGTGGACCCTAAGTGAATTACTGTAAGAACATATTTGAAGTACAAGCATACAAATATAGTACTTTTTGAATTTTTAGTTCCTAACTGTTACTGGCCTAGATATATCAGTAAAGGAAAAAAGAGTGAGCCAGACATGTGATGTCATCAGTGATGTCATCAATGACATTTGCACCGTGGTGGCGTGAGTTATGGTTGCTTAGCTTAGGATAACTGGCGAATTTCAGGGGTTTTTCGGTTTTACTTGGAACCATAACGTCCTTTTAACAAAGGTTTTTTACTGAATTTCATAGGTTTTTAGTAGGGCAACTTAACCATAACGTCCCTTTAACAAAGTTTTTTTACTAAATTTCATAGGTTTTTAGTAGCACAACTTAACAATAATATCTCTGACTTTATGTACATGTAACATGGAACATACTGAACCCCTTCTACTGAATTTGATGTCCGCGAACTCTTCTAATGTCCACGGACATGTGCAGACAACAGCAACACTACCCAAAAATTCTGGGGGGTATGTTCACTTGTTATATCATAACATATGAAAATTGTATGAATTCACAAACCAGCACACGTACACATTATATGTAGTAATAAATAAGAAGTGTAACCCATATCTATAACACATCAACCATTCATTTAAATAAAATATGTTCTAAAATGGAATATACCAAAAGAAGAAAGATAGACTTCCAACATGATTACCTCACAGAAACTCCACAACTAAGAGCAACAGCAGATCTACAGACCAGTAAGAACACACCTTACCAGAAGCAAGTAAGTGTACTGCATTTTACTCATACATTTCTAAACTTTCTGTATTAGATACAAAAAAAGTGATATTATTTTATTTTCTTACAAAAATGTCTAGTACTCTGGAGTGGCTAGTGGAGCATTTCCCACATGAGGAAATGTCTGAAGATAGTGAACCTAATGGTAGACACTTTTCTATATAAACAAATTAATAAATATTATTTTATATACATTTAACATACCCATGTTTTTGTTCAGACCTTTGAAACATTGAAAATAGTAAACAAAAAGAAATATTGGATAAGACTATCCAGGACATTGACCTACTCATGGAAAATGTCAACAATTTAAAACATTTTGTGAAGGATCACTTGAAACAAAAAACTAGATACCATTGTCCCACATGTACCTGTCCCCCCTCACCATATCCCAGTCAATTATCCGCAAACCCTCTCCATGAACCAAAACATTTTGATGAGACTTCCATCCCTTCGTCACCTCATATGAATCCTCTTGAAACCCCCAACTCTCCTGTGTTTGTCTCAGTTTCTGCTTCACCCTCTCTGTCATAAATTTAACATCCATATATAATAAAGTAACATTTTTATATTGTATCCTAATTCATTTCTTGTTTTAAAAAAAGAAAAAAAGCCGTTCAGATGTCCGCAGACAGCGCAGGTGTCCGGAATGTCTGTGAAGAAATGAAAATGGAGGTGTCCTAAGAACACTATACCTGTCTGTACTGTTCGCTAACAAGTTGAAACTGTTCTAAGAACACACGAGATATCCAGGATATCCGCAACTAACCAAAATGGATATGTTCTAAGAACATTATACCTGTCTGTAATGTTCGTAAACAAGTCCAATCTGTTCTAAGAACACATTCGGTGTCCGAGATGTCCGTAATCAAACTAACACATGCAGTGTCCTGAACAGTTCGTAAATAAACAAAATGGGGGTGTCCTGAGGACGCTAGACCTATCCGTGCTGTTCGTAGGCAGGTTGAAACTGTTCTAAGAACACATCAAGTGTTCCGGAAGGTTCGTAAATAAACAAAATGGGGGTGGCCTGAGGACGCTGTCCGTATTGTTCGTAGGCGAGTTGAAACTGTTCTAAGAACACAGGCAATATCCTGAAATGTTCGTAAATAAACAAAATGGGGGTGTCCTGAGGACGCTGTCCGTATTGTTCGCAGGCGAGTTGAAACTGTTCTAAGAACACAAGCAATATCCTGAAATGTTCGTAAATAATGAAAATGGGGGTGTCCTGAGGATGCTATGCCTGTCCGTATTGTTTGCAAGCGGATTGAAACTGTTCTAAGAACAAACGCCTGTTCGTAACTGTTCGTTTCGCTTGTGTCGCACTTTTAATTAGTTTCAGAACCCGAACAGTGTCTGTAGAACACCAACGCCCATGCGCAAAACAGTACCCATGCATTGGTGTCCTGCAGACACCGGTTCCCTTCGCGGACATGTTCACGAAGCTATCATGTGACCGCGCCCATGCTGAGCGTGTGTTCTGACTGCGGATCGTGTCCCTGAACAATTCAGGCAATCCACAATATTTTTTAATAATAAATCACCATAGCACAAGTCCCAGACAGTAATTCTGACTTCCTACATACTTTTTGAAACTTTTTTTGGTGTTTGATCTGTCTGCGGACAGCGCAGGTGTCTGTGAACCACGCACAAGCGCCCCTATAAAAGGCCACACCCCAGATGTCATCCACATTGTGTTTCTGGCTATTTTACAGAACACAATGCCTTTCTGCTGCCAATTTTCCAGAATTATTTCTGAAACCTGATGGCATCCATGGCTGCACTACTGCCACCTGGTGCTACATCTGCCTCAGCACCACCCCCACCCCCTCCATCACCACCACCTCCCCAAGGGCCTTAAGAGGGGAACAGGAGTGAGGATGCAGAGGAGGATGAAGAGGATGACGAGAATGAGGAAGTGGAAGTCCCTACTACCAGCACTCGCCGTGAGTCTTGGGTGTGGCAGTTATTTACTATTCATGGAAATGGACCTACGGCGCATGCAAACCAAGTCACCTGCAAAGAGTGCAAAATGGTGCTCAGTCGCGGGAGGCCTGGTTCGTACAGCTTTGGTACAACTACTATGAAGCAACACCTAAGGTCATTCCACACTGGGGCTCTTTGCAAGGTTGTACCTTGCGAAGAGCATAGTAGGTTGACTTCCTCTACTACATCCTCTGTTTCTGATCCTGTCACCACAAGGAACACTCATGTGGGACAGTGTATTCCTCCAGCTGTCTCACAGGCCATTCGCAATGATGATGACCCTTACCTCTCGAGGGTCACAGTTGTGTGTATGTACTGTGACGCAGTATTGTGCAGGGGGGAGAGACTTTGAAGTGCTCTTGAGACTCTGGTCTCAGAGCATGAGAAGATCTGCTGACTACCTAAGTAAGACCCACCCTACATCTTCCTCTCTCCACCCGCCCTTTCTTATCCCCGTGGTTGGTGTCCCCCTTACCCTCCTTACCCCTCCTCTCCCTGTGTGTCGTGTGTAAAAAAAGAATTAAAAAAATATAAAAAAACAAAAATTTAAAAAAGCCTCTTTTCAGAGCCAACTTTCACAATTTAAAAATGGAAGTGAAAATAAATGAAACAGGGCCTTGTGTATTTTTTAGAAGTCCGCGGACAGTCCGCAAACATCTAAAATTTTGGGGTGCTGCCCTATTATATCCATTGCAGTTTTCTATCATAACCATTGCAGTTTTGTCTGGGAGGAAGTGGTGGCTCTGAAAAGAGCCTTTTGGTGGTGTTTGTTTGTGTTTGAAAAACTTGAAATGCTCAACACCTACTACAAAATGGATGCTGTAATTCCAAAAAAGGTTGCAATGCATTTTGTACATTTCTCAGAAAAATCTGATTGCCAGAATAAGTAAGATGGACTCCATCTCTGCGAAAAATGTATGTGCTACGAAACATAATATTTTCATTGTGAAAAGAGGACATGCCAACATCTCTTAGAGAAGCACAAACAGCCTTATTGACATTGGGCCTCATTACAACTCGGGCGTTAAGGGTTAATGCCACCGTTAACCCTTAACGCCTGATTCTGATTTTAACGCCTGCTTTTAGCAGGCGTTAAAATCCATGGCGCTAACCTGCCATGGTGCTAATTACGCCGCCGTAATTTACGGCTGCAAAATTAGCGCCTTCCCCACTCCCATTATGCCCTAAGGGGGCAAAAATGGGAATGGGGAAGGGAAAATGGGAAATGGGGATTTACCGCCCCACTCACCTTGGAATGGGGCGGTAATTCCGCCATCCACCATGGTGTAAACAGAGTTTACACCATGGTGGTAAAGTTGGTGCACTTAGCACCAAGGTTGTAATGAGGCCCATTGTGTCTTGCTTTCTCCATTTGTGGACCAAATGAAGAAGAACGCAGCCACATTTGTCTCTGCGCAATCCGTGATCAAATTACTTGAGAATTTGGAAACATGTCCATGACCTTCCCAAGTCCTTCTTTCATTGCAAATTGCAAAGAAATTCCAGACACATGTCCTAAACTGTAACCTCCACAATGAATTACAATTATGTCTGGATGATGCTCTGTCTCCAAAGTAGCACAGAGTAGTAGTAAGTCCAACCACTTCATTTCACGTACTCCATGCCACTGTACTTCCACATGTGGGAATCCAAGATCTACCGCTACTCCACAGCTTTCTGCATGCACCTTCAACCAATGTATCCACGAGTCTCCCAAAATCAAAACAATCTGTTTTCTGAAACACACAGCCATAGCTATCTGCCCTTCTCTCAGGAAAAAGAGTATCTGACAAACTTTCTCCTGGCACAACACACCCACTAAACTTTACTGACCAATCCCTTGCTCTACTCATTCTCATTTGCATGCCTCCCCACCCTAAAATCCCGGATGTAACACGCGATGTCCGCGGACTACTGCCATGTCCGTGGACATATCGTAACATGGACAGTCCTTCTTCCATTTCCATTTCATTTTCTGTGCCATTGCCTCATTGAATATAGCTAAGCAGTCACACGACCATCCACCAGTCACATCCAAGACCTCTACATCTAACTGCATCATCATAGATCAGCACTTAAAATGCACTGTTAATCACTCTGAGTACGAGTGTCATATCATTGGAAAGCACCTTCTACAAGAAATACTGTACAAGCCTCCAAGTTTTCTACTTGCAGCTGCATGCCTATCCATATGCATGAACACAAACTACAGGTATGCATATCTTCTGTATAGTACATGTACAATTCTTATACATTCATATAAACAGATTAACTGACATTTAGCTTGTATAACCTATAAAATGAATTTACTGTCATGTTTCCCATCTCCTACAATCAACTGTCACTTCCAAACCTATCTGCTATTTAATTTCTTTTTACACACACATTTGCAAAGCATGTTGAACTATCATATTTAAAGTAAAATATAAAGAGTTCACATAATCAGACAACATGAAAATAAAAATCAATGTCTAAATTAATATCAGTGCTATATACAAACAAAATTACTCATTTGTTTCCTTTACAATTGCACGTCAATGTGTAACATTCCCAAAAAATCTCTCCAGTCTTTACGCCAATTCCTCAATCAGTATGTGAAAGGCAAAGACAAAATCAAAATTAAACTACTGCAAAATATGGATACCTGTCCAGTGCGCAAGTACACAGGACTACAAGGACATTCATTGGCCTGCATTTCAGGACCTACTTGCAAAACCACCTTCCATCATATCAAAATGATATCAACAATTAATTCAACTATAAGAAATCTAGTCTATAAACTGTACTATGCTAAAAGTCCTACTTTAGCACTAGCCAGTTTAAATAACATTCTTCTACATGGTACAGCAAAAGACCTACTTGAAGAAATCGACTATATCCAGAACAAATATTTAAGAAGTGAAAGCCACTTACAGAATGAAATAGCTTTAAAACAAATTAGCAACAATTCTATTCATGGCAAACTTCTACTACACACATACAAAAAAGAAATACTGAAATTTAAAAGTACATGTGCTGAAGTACCAAACCATGTGCGTGTATGTTGCCGCAGAACTTTTCATAAAAGTAACACAAAAACTGTAGACCTAACTTACAAAATAGAAGACAATGAAGATTCTAAATGGTTTGAATTAGCTCTCTATCTTATAGCAGAAAACAAATACGAAATAACGGACCCCTTAATACTTTGCAGTTACTGCACTACAAAACTTGACAACAACCAAACTCCTTCATGTGCTATCACAAATAATTTGGAATTATTTCCACTACCAAAACCACTACAACAACTCAATTTATATGAGAGCATCATAATTCAAACAGTGCACCCCTTTCAAGCAATAATACGCCTTCAACAAAAAACAGCAAAATTACCTCCCTCTGAATTAGTGAAAGGTATTCGTGGAAAAGTAGTGTATTTACCATTAGATCTAAAACAAAATGTGCACACTCTGGGAGTGCAACGTCCAATGGAGCAATCTTTAATTATCTTAGTAAATGGTGTACCTACAAAAGACAATAGAAGTTGGCTACAACATGGTAGATATACATAAAGGTAGACAAGCCTTGCAATATCTAAAAGACAATGATGAATACTACAAAGAAATTAATATTGAAGAAAACTTGAAAGAAACCACTGAAATAATTCAAGAGTCACCAGAAGCTGGTCAATTTGAGCTTCAAGATCCTGCTACAGTATCCAATACTTTAGACCATTATACAATTCATCCATTGCACTCTAATGACACCGTAGAAGATGCACTAGAAACGTACCAAATGCGACAAACAAAAGGATCACCAATCAGCATATGGGAAAAAGTATAGAAGCACGTGCTTTTCCTCTACTCTTTCCTACTGGCAAAGGAGGAAGGTACGATGATAGACCTATTCAAATAACAGCATCAGAATACTGCTCGTTATGGATGTATTCTGAAGAACCCAGATTTAGACAAAATGTGGGATACATATTACACCTACTCTTTGAAAGTGAATGAGCAACTCTATGTTACAGAGTTGCACATACATTAAAATCAGGAACCCACTTTCAAAATGTCAGCTACACAATTATTACAAAAAGTGCAACAAAAAGATGAGGTTTTACAATCAAGTATTACAAATCCATTAGCAAACATGTGTGGCACTAAAGAGTACTGGATCCGACGTCATGGAGATGTACGTATTATGTTAGGAAACCTTGGCCCACCCACTTGATTTGTTACATTAAGTTGTGCAGAATATGCATGGGAAAATTTACATGATTTCCTACGCATATATCAAACAAAAACAAAACAAACATAGATATACTAACACCTGGAGAATTTTGTTCTCTAGATCCTGTTAATGTTTCAAGATATTTTCATCATCGCTTCATTGCTATGCTACATTGTACTTGTAATCAAACTGTTCCTCCACTCGGAGAAGTGCAACACTTCTTTTGGAGAAAAGAATACCAAGCCAGAGGAGCACCACATATCCACATGCTTTTATGGATTAAAGATGCTCCTAAATTTGGTCAAGACAATGATGCCACTGTGTTACAGTTTATCGAAAAATACGCCACTTGTGAAATTCCATCGGAAGCAACAAATAGTGATCTTCATGCACACATTTTACAATTTCAAAGACACAAATGTGGAATATATTGTCATTGCAAATACAAAAACACAGGGAAATACTACACCAAATGCTGTTTTGGTTTCCCTAGACCAGTTACAAAAACAAGTCAAGTAAACAACCTCATGTCTTCAGTTAGACATAGTGTTAAAGGTAAATCACCTAAAAATACATATTATATAAAAAGAACAGAAGAAGAAAAAGATATCAATGATTACAATGCAATCGTTGCTCACTTATGGAATGCAAACATAGATGTGCAGTACATTGCAGACAATTCCACTGCAGTTGCACGATATGTTACAGCATACTTAACCAAAGCAGAAAAAACAGAGCTCCACGACCTCTGGAATGACCTGTCATCAGACAAAACACTGTCTCAGAAATTATGCAGCTGGGGGATAAAAATGCTCTCCCATAGAGAATGTGGCTCCTGTGAAGCAGCAGATCGTTTAACCGGTACTGCTTTGTATGGAAATTCTGAAAATATAGTATGGCTAAGTCTTGGTCCTGCTAAATCTAGAAAAAGAGTTCTCAAATCATACAACGATATAGAAACAATAACCAAACATGATCCCAACAGCCAAAACATTTTAAAAAAACGATTTGCTGGACACATACTACCCAAACAGAAGTACCACTTTGGAAACCATGTGTCTATTCCACATAGCCCAAAACTTCACATACAAAAATAATATAAAACCTGATGGAAAAAAGGTAGATACAAAGTGTCAAATTGTGAAGGCAGCTTAGTAAAACTCACCAAACCAAATTTAATTAATCATATCAAATTGTCATTAAAGACTCCTCAACATAAAGAACTATATTACATGTCCCTGCTACAACTCTTTAAACCATGGAGAAAAGAAGAAGAAATATTAGATAACTATGACTCCTACGAAGACGCTTTCAAAGCAAGTGAAAGCACTATAATCGATGTAAACTTTACACAGTACAAAACAATGTTGCACAATGAACAGCAACACGAAGAAGAACTCTAGGCCAACTAGATAAGGACACACCTGACAGTAGTCAACCTTCTGTAACAGGAAGCCAAGAACCACTGGGAGAACCACTAATAACAAATGAAAAGAATTAGCTATGACGGAAGTAGAAAACACCATGTGTCAGTATGAAGATAAAGAAGACTTAACTGTACTACAATCAAAACTAAACAATGAACAACGTAGCATTTTTGAAGAAGTAACAAAACAAATTGCACATGGTGTACAACATGAAAATTAAGAATGTTCCTGCCATAATTATAAACCTATACTACTGTACCTCAGTGGTGAAACTGGTTCTGGCAAAACATTCTGAATCAAAATCATCAGTAAATTCCTTCAACAATTGACAAACAACAAACTGTCAGCTGTTGTCACTGCCCTCACATGTTTAGCTGCCTACAACATAGGTGGTGCCACTTTACACTGATTACTACTATTGCCAGTAGAACACCAGAACAAATTTGACTATTACAAACTTTCTGCAGAAACTGCAATGGAACTACGCAGAGTATTGAAACAAATGAAAATGCTACTAATAGATGAAGTGAGCATGGTCTCCAACCTAATGTTGGCTTTGATACAATAAGTACTCAAAACAAACTATGAAGAGCTCTTTGGAGGAAAACACATTATTGTTTTCGGAGACCTTCTTCAATTGACACCAGTGAAAGGTGATCCTATTTTTAAAACCTTAGGACACAAACTCTGCCGTAAAACTGTTGGCAGCATTAGAAATGTCAACCTTTGGCAACATTTCCAATACAGAGAATTAACAGAAAACATGCAGCAATCTGCAGATCTCACTTATGCCAACATCTTAAAAAGTATTACAGTTGGTATACTATCTCAAGAAGCACAAGCAATATTGATAACCCAGCACATTCATGCACAATTGTATGGCCTTAATGCCAACTCTTGCAAGCTGTTTCAAATTCAATGAAACAATGTTTAAAAAAGAAATGCAACCAATAATTGAAATTAGCACCACAGACAAACTAGATATACATGGTACGACACTACCCATGTGTGAACAAGCCACAACAAGACTAAATAGTTTAGAGAATTCAATCTCCAACACAGCTGGATTGGAAAAAATATTTAAATTATCCTTAAATTGCAGAGTAATGCTTAAACATAACCTTGACGTGGATCAAGGACTGTTAATGGAGAACTGGGTACAGTTGTTGGCTTTCAAACATACCCACGTGACACCAACATTGAGTTTGTCAATATTCTGTTTGACAATCTTTCAGAAGTGAAAAGGATAGGACGCTCAACAGCTCGATTCCTTCTCTTCAAAGACTTGTATGTACGCAGAGAACAATTTTCTCTAACTCTTGCATACGCAGTCACCATTCATAAATCACAAGTTCTTACCCTAGACAAAGCATTGACAGACATTGGTAACACAGTCTTTAAAGAAGGCATGAGCTATGTAGCACTATCACGCTTACGTACACTTGATGGTCTATTTCTAATCAACTTTGATGCAAGTAAAGTAAACACTGATATTCCTTGCATTTTAGAATACAATAGACTTTGTTCACTAAACACCCCATCTAAAAACATATCCTGTTCCACAAAAAATGTTCTAAAAGAAAACTAAATCAAACAGAAATGCAACAGGATGTAACTGCAAATCCTCCAAAAAAAAAAAAAAAAACTAATACTTCATCAAGTACCACAAACACAAAATAAACTATTAGGTATTAGGGAAAGTAAACCAGGTACTTCTTCAAAAAAGGAAGACAAAAGCACTCAGATACAGAACTACCTGGTCTATTAAAACTTTCAAATGTAATTGGTGTAAGTTGCTACGCAAATGTAGCAATAAATATTCTAATTCAATTACCACCAATTGTTCACAACATTTACTTACACAGTACAGACCAATTGTGTTTGCAAATGTCAGTACTACATAGAAATGCAACAAACAATCCTGACAACACGTATAGTGTTTATGGAATAAGACAACAATTGGACTACTGTGCTGGAATGGTGAAATTCACTATAAACTCACAGGAAGATCCACAAGAATTTCTAATGTACTTACTACAAGTACTGGAAAACAAAAACATACCTACAAATGAAATCATCCAGATTTCATACATGTGGAAACATACATGCACTCTCTGCAACAATGTGACACAAGAACAAATCCCCAATGAGCGCTTCGTGTATGTATCAATACCTAATTGTGAATCCGTTCCATTTCAGCAACTTGTACAAAATGCAAATCATGGTAGATTATGTACTACCTGCAATTCGGATAATCGCTCCACCTTACTAATACAAACACATAGTAAATATGTAATACTAATGCTTCTACGTTACAATGCAGATGGGACCAAAAACAACTGCAAGCTGACTGGATTCACACATGGTCAAGTATCACTCGGTAACAAAACCTTCACAACGAAAGGTATAATTTACCACACAGGAGCCACAACCAATGCAGGTCACTACACTGCATATATTGAAAAGAAATGTGGATGGATCGAATGTAATGATAGTACCATTATTCTAAAGGAGAGATTAATCGCAAATCTTACAAACGCTTATTTAATCTTCTTAAAACCAAAATTTATTAACTAAACTGTACTTAAACAGTAACAAAACTTCTATTAAAAACTATAAACTGTTAAAATATGCTATCTAACTGCCCCAAGATTCTACAACAACTAAACAGATAAATGAATACCACTAAATTATATAAAAAAATAAACAGTTAGATTACGCCAACTGGTATCTAACTACCCCAAGAATTTCAATAACCAAACAGATAAATCAATACCACTACTTTATAACAAAGATAGACAGTTAGAATACGCCAACTGGTATATAACTGCCCCAAGATTTTACAATATCCAAACAGATAAATCAATACCACTTCATTATAACAGTTACATTATGTCAACACATATCTAACTGCTCCAAAAATCTGCAACAAGCCAACATATAGAACATTAGCCAGAAACAAGTGAACACTGAAAACAAACAAACAAATAGACTGTAGCATAACAAAACAAGTTTTTTTTTTTAATCCAACATGGATTTTTTTTTTCACAGACCCAATGATTTTATCAACAAACACAGAAACTGAGCAAATTGCACAGTACACTGGTTTGTAATCGACTAAATATGAGGGTAAAAAAAAAAAAGTTGATTATTCCATGTTATAAGTCGTTACAAAATACCAATACTAACATGATATTTTCTTTTATCACAGAAATTAACAAGGAATACATATACTCCAGTTACTAAACCAAACAGTAAGTATATTATAATAAGTATAACGATCGCAGCAAACCACACCCATAGTGACATATAACTTCACTGTTTATAAATTTGGTCTTCACCATGCACCAAAGACTCTAGGCCCTGGCCACAACTACCGCAGCATACCACACCCATAATAGCTTATAAATGTGCTGCTTATGATATAAATTTGATCTTGTCCATGCACCCAAGACTGGATAAGCCACTATGGGTGTGATATGCTGCGGTGGTTGTGGCCAGGGCATAGAGTCTTGGGTGCATGCCCATATGGGCATGCACCCAAGACTCTATGCTCTGGCCACAAACACCACAGCATAGCAAACCCATAGAGTCAAACATTTTAACTATGCCATATGGGCACTTTTAATGTCCGCGAACATGACGAGTGTTCTTAGAACAGTTTCTACCTGCCTGCGAACTGTACGGACATGCATAGCGTCCTCAGGACACACCTATTTCGTTTATTTATGAACATCCCAGGACACTTGATGTGTTCTTAGAACAGTTCCAACTTGCCTACAAACAATACGGACAGGTATAGCGTCCTCAGGACACCCCCATTTTGTTTATTTATGAACATCCCAGGACACATGTTCTTAGAACAGGGTCAACTTGACTACGGACAATACAGACAGCATCCTCAGGACACACCCATTTCATTTATTTACGAACATTTCCGGACACCGTGTGTGTTCTTAGGAGAGTTTCAGCTCGCTTGCAAACAATTCGGACAGTTCTAGTGTCCTCAGAACACCGCCATTTTGTTTATTTACGAACATCCCTGGACACTCGATGTGTTCTTACAACAATTTCATAGCGTCCTCAGAACACCCCCATTTTGTTTATTTACAAACATCCCAGGACACGTGATGTGTTCTTAGAACAATTTCAACTTGTCTGCGAACAGTACGGACAGGTATAGCGTACTCAGTACACCCCCATTTTGTTTATTTACGAACATCCCAGGACACATGTTCTTAGAACAATTTCAACTTGCCTATGAACAATACGGACAGCGTCCTCAGGACACCCCCATTTCTTTTATTTACAAACATTTCAGGACATCGTTTGTATTCTTAGAACAGTTTCAACTTGCCTGAGAACAATACAGACAGTCATAGCATCCTCAGGACACACCCATTTCCTTTATTTACAAACATTTCAGGACACCGGGTTTGTTCTTAGAACAGTTCCAGCTTGCTTGTGAACAATTCGGACAGTTCTAGCGTCCTCAGAACACCCCCATTTTGTTTATTTACGAACATCCCAGTACACTTGATGTGTTCTTAGAACAGTTTCAACTTGCCTACGAACCATACGGACAGGTTTAGTTTCCTCAGGCACCCCATTTCCTTTATTTACGAACATTTCAGGACACTTGTATTGTCCGCGGTCAGAACGAACACAACAGGGGTGCCTGCCACCTAAATAAATACAACATTTAACCCACCTCTTACTCCCCCACCCTCCCCAAACAGTCTTACACACCAAAACACTTTACTAAATAGTATCTTTCCACTAAATTTCACCGCGCTGTCCGCGGACGTCCAGGAATGCAAGTGCCGGGCATTTCCAAAAATCTGACACACTTCACGCTCTTCACCGTCCAATCAGAGAACACGTTGCATGTCTGCAGACATGACGCAAGCCGATTGGCCAATCAGGATACTGTCTGCGGAGCGAACAGGGAAGTGTGTCCGCGGACTGAACATAGATATCACTAATTTTTTGGGACCTACTTTTTGGTCATTTTTAAAAAAAACTACTGGACGCATTTCCACCAAATCCGTCCAGCGGTTTGGGATGTAGGCGTGAGCAAAGTCTTTTCCCCATTCAGTCTATGGGGAAAAAAAAGATAGTTTTGGGACCCCCCTATAACTTTGCCCCCCCGGACCAAACCTCACAAAGCTTTGCAAAGAAATTGAGAGTGACCCATATACTTTTTTTTTGCAAAGTTTGGTGAGGATTCGTCCAGGGGGAGAGGAGTTATAAACCACCCAAAAAGGGCTCTTCCTATGGAAACAGCAATCTAACCATAACTACACAGCCACTACCTGTGCAATATATGTATTCGTTTTTGCCAGTGTGACATGTAAATGTGTTCTTGGTGGCATGCAAAGTACAGGTTTTACAACACAGCCAAGCCCAACTTGAAACTGCAGAGAATGAAATGCACGCATAGGAAAGCTTATTGCTGCCAGGTCAAATAATGAAATGCACCATTTTTTTTAATACCCCATACATGGAGACTACATTAAGTTATATAACTGACTAACATAATTAACATTGCGAAAATACGAATTCTAACTTCTCTGCTTCCTAAACATCTTCAATCAATTACTAACAACAGGGAGTTCAAAATGGCATACATCAAACCTCTGCTCAAGGACACAACAGGCGATGTGGATGACATTCCACAATCGCAAACATCCCATACCCGGCAAAAGAATGGGAAACCTACATCTATAAACACCTACTAGCACATGTTGAAGCTAACCATCTCCTGTACCAGGCACAAGTAGGCTACAGATCCTTGAGAGGAACAGAGACTGCATTAGCCTGTATATAGGATTATCTAAAGATGAATGCAGAGTGCAACACCAAATCAGCAGTGATATTACTGTATCTCATGGCTGCTTTTGACACAGTCAACCACAACATCCTCATAAAAAGAATTGAAGAAATAGGTCTCACTGACACAGCACTACCTGCGGAGTACCCCAAGGTTCATCGCTATCACTGCTAGTCTTCAATATCTACATGACACTGTTAATTAACCTCATCAAAAAACACGCACTAACATACTACAACTACACAGATGGTACACAGTAGTTACATAAAAGAAGAGAATGCACCCAATCGAGTGTCTCAAGGAGCTCTACCAATGGACATCAACAAACTCAAAATTAACCCAGACAAACATGAAATCATGATTTACACCCGAAGACCGAGAAATCAATCAGCGGATCCCATAGCCCATAGAACTGGGAAACCCACCAACACCATCTACAGCTATAAAAAACCTCAATCATCACTCATCATGGACAAAGAGTTACCACTAGAACCCCAAGTTAATATGTTAATATGATAATTCAGATGTATTTCTTTCACATATAAATGATCAAAACAATTCTACCTTTCATCTCATTCACGCACAAAACACTGGCCATCATATTCTTCGTCATGTAAAGAATAGAATATGTTAACAGGATATACCAAAGAATGACAGAATACTTACTAATGAAACTGAAAGGAATACAAAATGTGGCAGCCAGACTTCTCCTTAAACTCACCAGACAAGATCACATCACATCACACCAGCTCCTAGGATGTTTCATTGGCTGCCAATGAAGAAAATAATGACTTTCAAAACAATTCACTTAGCTAGAAATAGGAGAAATAGGGCCTTTACTAAGAAATCAGACAGCCTGATAAATTCCAGAGAACCTAAGGAATCATGACCGCCGAGGTGACAATTCAGCTAAACTCCAGAAAGGTCAACGAGAGGGGGAGACCATGATCATGACCACCTGTGGATAGGCAGTTCGATAGATTTATGGAGTAGGACATGTTGTGCACTTAGACTGATCCCAGATGGGGGAAATATGATGCACTTGGATGGATGTCAGGGTTATGGAATCTGGCACACGTAGGTGGGTTTCAAGGATGGGAAATGTCATGTACTTAGATTTTCATGAGGGACGTGACATACACAGACTGATTCCTGTGATGGGAGATTTGACACACTGGGATGAACTTCAGGTGTCGGAATTTTGGCACAGTTGGATGAATTTAGGGGACAGGAGGTGTGATGCACTTGGGTGGATTTTCAGTGAGGGGTTGTTACACCCTAGGATTGACTCCTGGGGTGGGGGAGTGGAGCACTTGGGTGGGTTTCCAAGGGGGGGTAGTGGGCACATCGGATGGAATCTGGGGGTGGGAACACTTGAATGGATTTCCAGGCCTCACACCATTAATCCCTACTAATAAACTCACTCCTCTGCACACATCTCTCAAACTCTGAACTTAACACCACCAGACCTCATGTACTTCACAACACCACAACAAATCACATATAATCTCATTGTTTTGGACAAAGAATATTCTGGCCTAGGTATAAGCAGGCACAGCTTGATGGTGAATCAGAAGGAAATGTCTTCTCTCCAATGCAGCAGGATGTTGGATTTGTGCTAGGATTGGAGTGAATGTTGACTCTGAAGTTTAGCAGTAAAGACCAGATGTTTATTTGTTTATTTATGTTGCACACCCTGAGGTATGTGGGTGCATTGCATGTTACATGGTTACAACACATTTTACACAATAGCATAAAATAAAAATTATTTACAGCTTTAGTCACTAGCATGTGACTTAATTTACGATACATTACATGAATTTGAGTTACCATACAAGATGTTTACAAAATGTGAATTATCTAGTGGAGTGTTCAGGATATGCGATGCAAAATGGAAGTTGTGGCAGTTTTTAGATCGAGGGAGAAAAGCCACATTTTGGATTCTTTTCTGAATGTGTAGTGAGAGGGGACAGCCCTTGATGTTGCAGGCATGGAGTTCGACAACTGTGCTGCCATGCCTGTGAAACTACTCCCCCCTCACCTGCTTTTTTAAAGTTTGTAATTGGGGACTATTAGGCAGTTGGCATGCAAGGACCTGATGGGCCGTTCAAAGGTATGTTTGGTAAATTTATCCAATAGATATTTTGGAGCCATGTTGGAAAGACTTTTATTGGTGAGGGATAATGATTTGAGTTTGATTCTATCCTGAATGGCTAGACATTTAGTGGTGCGCCTGGTGTTGGATATGTGCTGCTTTCTTGGGATGCTTAGCATCCTTCTCAGGGCATTATTTTGGAGAGTTTGCAGTTTGCAAATATTATGTTTGCTATTTGCTAGATAGAGTGCATTGCAATAGTCTTATTTAGACCGAATAAGGGCTCTAGCAAGCATGATGCAAGTATCAGTGGAAAGAAATGGTTTACAACCGTTTATAAGTTTACAAGTATAATTTGTGGCTGAGGCAGTTGCTTTAACGTGTTTGTTTAAGTTCAGTGCTAAGTCCAGATAGAAACCTAAAGGATTTACCTCTTTAGCCACTTTGATGTTTAGACCATCAATGTCGAATGACTTAAATTGCTTACTAAGTTTAAGTCTGCCAGATGACCCAAAAAGCAGGAGCTCTGTCTTGTCATCATTAAGCCAGAGACCACGTGTGGCTATCCAGGCTTGTATAGTAAGGTCGATTTTGTTGATCCGTGCCACGTTCATGTCATAGTCACCTGAAATGGGAATGAGAATCTGAGTGTCATCCACATAGATAGTGTAGGAGACACCCATATTATCAAGGTCATCAAACAAAGGCTTGGTGAAGATATTGTACCTAGTGGGGGAAACGCAGGAATCCTGAGGTACTCCGCATGTTACCGGTACTGGATCTGCAGATGACATTGGTGAGAACACTCTCATGGAACGATTATCTAAAAAAAGATTGGATCCAAGCACTGGTTTCCATTGAGAAAAGGGCAGCTGAGGTCAGATGGTTACAAGGCACTTTATGACCCACCAAATTGAAAGTAACAAGCAGATCTAATAGGAGAAGAATGGCTAGTTCCCCATTGTCCTTCAACTCATCCATTTGGTTTTTCAGGTCATTGAGTGCAGTTTCTGTACCGTGCCTCGGTCTGAAGGCTGAGAGGTTATTAGTTTCTAAGTAGGTTTGGATCTGGGGGTATGCAGCCTTGTCTAATATTTTTTAGAGAAATGGTACTTTTGATATCGGTCTATAGATTTGGGAATGCTAGGGACTAGGTTTGGTTTCTTTAAAAGGGGGAGGACCCATGCATCTTTTAGATAAGTTGGGACTGTGCATGTGTTGAAGGAGGAGTTGATAAACTTGGTAATAAAAGGCACTAGATCCCTAGCATGTCTTTGATTGTCGATGCTGGGCATGAATCCCCTAGGCATCTGGATGGTTTCAGTGAGGTAATTATATTTGCCACTTCCTGGATGGATACCGGGGAACAAATTTAAATTGATTACCCAGATTTCTTTGATTTTAGGGGCTTCCTGGACCTGTGTGTCATTATATAGGAGGTTTACTTTTTTGGCTACGATTTTTTTTTGTAGGGAGATTTTGTTACATAACGCATCTTGGATATTAGTGCACCAAGTTTTGTTTTTGATGCACGTGTCAGTGGGAGGAGCAGGAGATTCAAGTTCTCTTAGGATGGTAAAGAGTTCCCTTGTACTAGAGTTGGCTTTGGTAATTCTCTCAGCGAGGGTGTCTCTTTTGGTTTGGAGTATCTCTGATTTATATCTAGCAGATATTTCGGTGAGATTTTCCTTATTCTGATCCGATGGTTAGTTTTTCCAAGTGGGTTCTGCCTGCCTTTTTTCATTACGTTTAGCTTTAATATTAGGAGTAAACCAGGAGTTGAGGTGAGCCTGCGGTTTCCATTTACGTAATTTAAGCGGGGCTATTTTATTGATGGCTTTGTTAAGCGTAGAATTAGCTCAGCAAGCACCACTAGGTCTGTGCTCTGATCTGTTTAAGTGATGGGATGGAGGAGCGATAGTAAGCTATTTACCGTTATATTCCGTTTGTTTCTGGTTAAGGCTGGAGGGCCATTTGAGTAGCCACGTTAAGATGTGGGTTATCTTGTATAGAGAAGATCATCAGATGGTGGTCTGTCCACTGAGCTTCATGACACTTGCACTCAGAATATGTTGGTGGAGGTAAATAGTGACTTTAATATGACCGTGCAATTACTGTTTGCATACAATGATGAGACGAACAACCTGTTCTAAAATGTTTATAAATGTATTCTCTTTAAAGCTCCTTTTGGTTAGTTATGATACTTTCCTCAATACCTGACTGTAATATCATACAATTGCAAAGGTAATTACCTTTCTGTTGTAAAGTTTAAAATTAACCCCTCATGAGTTACAACATGCTACTTTAGTCTGTTTACATATAAATATATCAAACATAATACCTCAATTTAGAGGTGTTTTTAAATGAAAACACTTCAAGACAGGCGCACCAAGCGGCAGGTGACTTGTTTTCCCCCAACATCACTGTTAGGTCGGATGGGGAAGAGCTTGGCACCTGTGGCTCTTTCAGATATTATTCAGACTTATTAGAGGAGTCGGTAGACACTTGTGACCAAGGCAACCACAAACATACAACCCTAAGCCAACCTTTGATGGGTTTGTTGAAAAGAGCTTTAAAGGCAACTGTACTTTCATCAAAAGTTTAGTCAAAGAGATTGAACCTCCCACCTCCAACCCTGCTGCGCATTTGCATTTGCCACATGTCTCTAAATCTACTGAAAAAATCAGTTGCCGTTCATAAAGACTCGACCACCGATTCAGACACATCAAAAACGGCTTTTGAAACCTGTTTCCAAACATAAACAAAAACAATCCAAATCACCACCAGAGGCACCTTCACAGCTGTCCTGTTACCACGTTTGGAACCTCTTCCAATTACACTATGTCTAGAGAGACTTTGGCCCTCATTACGACCCGGGCGCTAAGTACCGCAATTACTGTGTCCGTGCTGGTAATAAACTGCTAAAAGCGGCCCATTACGAGTTCGCAGTCATGAGCTTTGCGCCATGCCGGTAATGACCTCACTGCCATGCTGTAAAACCCCGAAACAAACCCCTTTCCGGCACCGTCTGAAGTGGAAATATCTCTTCCGGCATCCAAGCATTCGGCATTAGCGGTCACCGCTAATAGCGGTGACCGTTAATAAGCGGAACCAGAAGTAGCGTCATCACACAGGAATGAGAAAGAGCACGGCGTCCATGTTTAAAAACACAATCCATTGTCATCCACCACAACCAGAAATCATCTGATCCCCGGAACTCTTACACACCTCCACCACCATATTTTGCATTTAACCATGCCAAAAGCTGTGAAGAAAATGGGAGATCGCCAGCTCAAGGAGCGTTTCTCCAGAGAGGAGCTGACAATGCTAGCTGAGACACTGCAGGAGCATGCAGATGAGGTCTTCTCAAACGAAATGTCCCGTCCAGCACTGCAGTGCAAAAAGCAGATTTAGGCGGAGGTCAGCCAGAAAGTCAATGCCGTTGGCACCACACCCCGCACACCAAAAGAATGCTGTAAGCGCTGGGATGACCTGCGTTTACGCGTACGCAGCATACTCTCCGCAAACCGCAACATTGGGATGGCGACAGGTGGAGGCGCAGAGTCCCCCATCAAATTACAACCGTGGGAGGAGATATGCGCCACCACCATAGGGGCAGAGTCAATTCACGGAGTCGGGGACATGGAGCGAGGAGCACCGTCATCGGCCGATGCAGGTAGGTGTCCCAAATTATACAATGCTAATACCACCACGATGATGTCCACCTAAACTGACAGTGCAATGATGTAGAGCAGGGTCCACCAGACGCATGAGTACAAGACTGCCTACAGGCAGTGCAGAACATCACCTTGTCCACATGATGAATGCACCCCATATGTCTAAGGCCAGACGCTTCCATGCATCACCCACCCAAAAGCCAAGCAACCCGTATGTCACTCCCCCAATGTCAATCATCTGCCATTCCATATGGATGCAGCCACCCCAATGCATGCCCGTTGCCTGTAGACCCATCATTAACCCTCTCCCTCTATTGGTCCCCCACAGGCACGCAATCAGACAGTGGTGATGAGGGCAGCAGGGAGGAAGATGGCACACCACGTAAGGGCCGAGGAGGGACAACACCGCCCCTGCACTTCAAGGGGCATAGGCCAACTGGCACCACATCGGAAGGCCAAGACAACACCATAGGCCACAGCACCAATGTGCTCTACTGCCCCCACTACAGCGCCCACAACAGACACCAGCACCCAAGTGGCAGCAGCAGAAGGGACTGCATCGGCTGCAAGCAGCACAGTGGGCGAGACAGCTGCCACAGCAGCAGCCTCTGATGAAGAGGAAGAGGATCAGCTGCATGTTGCAACTCCCGTCACAGGCCTCCTGCATTCCCCACAACTGTCCCCATGCAGCATGCGCAGGCTGTCTCCGGATCATTCATGGCCTGCAACTCCCAGCACCACGTCAACTGTGCCCGAGTAACATAGTATTTTGGAAACCCCTCAAAGATCCACTGCAGCCCCAACCACCCAAGAGGGGATCCAGGACATTCAGAGGCGCCAGCAGGAGCTCACTGGCCTGTTGACGCAGCACATAACTGAATGTGGGAGTTTAAGGGATGACATCCGGGAATGTGCTGCATCTTTGAAATCAGCTATTGAGTCATCCTCGAAGGACATTTGTGCCGAATTGGCAGCAGTGCGGCACATCCACTCTGCGATGGTGGCAGCAATGCAGGCAATGCGTCCACCACAGTTTTCTGAACAACCGGGTACATCATCAACTGCTAGTTCAACCAGGACCAGCCCGTGCAGAGGTCTGGCAGGAACCTGCGCAGATCGGACAGGGGGGCACCTGGTGCTGGAAGAAGGGGAGGCCAGTAGGCACAGCCATTCATACTGGTGCCATGTGGACCACTGGTGCACGCTACTGCACACCATGTGTAGGGGAGTTGAGGGGGCGGGGGGAGAGGGTGTGTGGGGTGGAGTGCTTGTTCACTTTGTCATAATTCTTCAATACACATTTTGGTAACTCATAATTCACATGTGTGGACATTGCTTATTGCGTACGTGTGCTTTATTGGTGAACAGACTACAGGGTCCATGTCCCTGACACACCCAGTGCCCCGAGTGCCATCTCCATGTCACACTCCCCATCCATGTGTTCTCGAAACATTAGTTGAGTCTGACGCATGTCACGTCCCTCCTGTGCATCGCTGCCTCCCTGAGGTGCTGCCACATCCCCACCCTCCTCATCCTCATAGTCAGGTGGTTGCAGTTCAGCGTTAGGGGGCAGGGGCACATTCCGTCTGATGCACATATTCTGTAGCATGACACATGCCATGACGATCTTTGCCACCTTCTCATGGCGTTACAGGAGTGCCCCACCAGACCTGCTGAGGCAGCGAAACCGTGCCTTCAAGAGGCCAAATGCCTGCTCAATCACCACACGGGTACGTGTATGTGCACGATTATAGTCCTGCTCGTGCCTGTTCTGTGGTGTCCGAACTGGGGTAAGGAGCCACCTCTTCAAGGGATAGCCTGCATCACCTGCATGTGGGCAACAATGTATGTGTAAGTCATCACATCATATGGGACCTCATTCATTGACACCATGGCATGCATTTATTTCTTCATTTCAACCACATTTCCATGCATGAATGGAGACACACGGTGTGACTGCTATGTGTGTATTCCTCTTATGGACTGGCGTGCGTGCCATCAACTAGTGGGTGCATGGGGGTACAGTTCCTTGTCAGTGCTCATGCACTGTGTTAGTCCACGGCGGTTGTTTCTATGATCTGGCTGATGTCCAGAAATGTGTATGCTTTCATCCTGACACTGTTGATGTCAACCTCATGATGATCTCACTATGCACAACAAATGGTTACATGCAATTCAGTTGGACCTCTGTGTCAGTGTAGTGGTGTATTGATGTATTTGACCCTCATGTGACTCCTTTGTACGCAGTAATGGGGGACTGTCCTTTCATTTGATGGTATTTGGTGCTGTGTATTGGCCATAGTAATTGCTTGTAGCTGCATTGTGTGCAGGGGGATGCGGTCTGATTTGGTACAGTGCACATGCAGATGGCTGTTGAATGGTTGTGACACTGCATTATTTACATGGTAGGGCTGCTTACATCTTGCATTGTGTGGTCAGGTGTCAGGTCCCGTCTGGGCTGCTTTGGTCCATTCCCTCAGGCACTTGCAGCCAGGTGAAGTATGCATCTCCCCCCATCTCAGCCAGGTGAAGTATGCATCTCTGCCCCCCATCTCAGCCAGGTGAAGTATGCATCCCCCCTTCTCAGCCAGGTGAAGTATGCATCCCCCCCCCATCTCAGCAGGGTAAAGTATGCATCTTCCCCCCCATCTCAGCCAGGTGAAGTATGCATCCTCCCCACCATCTCAGCCAGGTGAAGTATGCATCTCCCCCCCCATCTCAGCCAGGTGAAGTATGCATCTCTCCCCCCTCCCATCTCAGCCAGGTGAAGTATGCATCTCTCCCCCCATCTCAGCCAGGTGAAGTATGAATCTCTACCCCCCCATCTCAGCCAGGTGAAGTATGCATCTCTACCCCAATCTCCTACCCACATCACATTTCCATGGTCCTAACATGCGACTCACCGAGAAGCCAGGATCTCTGCCCAGCATGTCGCTCCATGTAGCGTGGTATTGTGGAATTCCGCAGGACCATTGAATCATGTGTTGATCCGGGGAATCGGGCACAACAACGTGTGATGATCTTGTTTGAGTAACATACCATTTGCACGTTGATTGAGTGGTATAGCTTACGGTTGCGGTACGCTACCTCCATGGCATGTGGGACCACCAATTCCATATGGGAGCAGTCGATGGTGCCAATGAAACCAGGGATGCTCTCCAGTGAATGGAAACCAACTTTGGTGTTTGAGATCTCCTGGGCAGACCGTGGTAAGGAAATGTGGCCGTCTGTGTGCTTGAGGAGGGCATCAAGCACTTGGTTCAGCGTACGTGATAATAATGGTTGTGAAATGCCATGCATGTGCCCCACTGTGTGCTGGTAGGTGCCTGTGGCCAGGAAGTGGAGCACAGACACTACCTTCAGTAGCGGTGGGATGGTGGTGCGTGTTTTAATCAAGCTGACAATGTCATCATGTATCATGTCCACAATGGTGGTGATGGTGTTCCGGTCCAGACGGTACAGGGTGTGGATCTGCTCAGGGGTTAGGTTGAATGGACTGGCTCTGATGCTAGGGATTGGGGGCTGCCTGCGTGGTGCCACTGGCTACACTGGTGTGGCATGCTGGCCCTGCCTTGCCCTCCTTCTCCTCCTGCGTCTCCTCTGTGCTGCCTGTTGTTGTTGTTGTTGTTGTAGTAGCACTTCCACTGCAATCATGTCCTCCAGCCCCAGAATTGCTAGTAGTATTGGAATCATTGTGGAGTGTGACTGGGTGTGGGAAGGGGTGGGATGTGCTCCTTTTGTGCTGGCCCAGTCTGTTTTGCCTCCACATGTGCTGATTGTGTGCACCTGTGGCAGTTGGGAACACTGCACATGGCTGTTTACGGGTGGTCCATGATGGCGGAATTAGCTCCATGCCGGTAAGGTATTTTTCGAGCTTCAGTAGGGCATTATTTGCATGTCTGCCTCACTTGTGATGATCCCCTGTTTGCGCCATGCCGGTATTTGTGGCATGGCTGGTTGCGTGCCGGTGCACTTGGCGCTTTTAATGGCACTGTTAATTATGGTGCCGCTAATAGCAGTTTATGAGGCCCTAATCGGCCGGAGCGGTTAGCGATGCCGGTAATCCTTTACCGGCATCGTTATTCATTTACGGCCGGGGTCGTAATAAGGCGCTTTGTCTAAGTCCCTAATGTCTACAGAGGCTTTGTCTAAGTCCCAACAAGGTAAAAGGTCTATTTCCCAGAGGAGATTCCATTTCCTCTTCCTGAAATTCCAAGAACAGGAACATGGACAAAAGAAACATTTGAACACTATGGGCAGAGTATCTAAATTTGTAAAATGTACGGAAAAGTATCCCTTTAAGCAAAAGACCCTGTTCCGTTAGCAAGGTGAGCCACCAATCTGGATTGTGAGCATCCAGAGGCACAGAAACTGCTCTTCTGTACACCCATGTAGAACTGCTTGCATCGCTTGACTCCAACTTCCCTGCTATACTCATCCTTCTTGATCTCTCTTCTGCATTTGACACAGTGAACCATGACACCCTTGGCATCTCAGAGCAGGCACTGGACTGGCTAACTTCCCCCAGGGCTCCATTCATTCACCTTGGCTCTTTAACATATACCTTTCTCTGCTGGTAGTAGTCTCCCCCTACTACCAGTGCTATGCTGATGATACACAAACTTCCCACTGATGCCTTTGCACCCTCCTTCATCACTGACTCTCTCTCTGTCATCCAGGCCTGGTGCACTGCTAATAACCTCTGCCTCCATGCCAGCAAAACTGAGATTCTCCATATTTGGTCCCCTGCACCATACTTCTTCCCTGCACTCTGATCTTCCTCCTTGGGCCGCCTCCTCTGAAGCCAGGAATCTCAGTCATCTTCGACTCTTCTGCCTCCCTCTCCCTCTGCATCTTCAGCAGGATCTCCTTAAATTCAGGAAAAGCATCAAGACCTTTCCCTTGACCTCGACCTTCTCCTCCTCTCGTCTATGCTAATCATACAGTAGCGTGATTGATGTGCAGGACCCTTATGTGTCCTCGGAGCCCTGACCCCCACATCTCTTTTCCCAGCCACTGTCTTTTCCAATACACTTAGGCTCACGCTACACACGTGTGGTTGCACTTACTCTCCTCTTACCACTTACCCTGAGCACTTTGCCATGAGTACCACAGCTCCTATCTCTCATGCCCCTTCCCCTCTGCACTTGCATGTTCAGAACACTCAAAAGGAATAGTAGGTTTGTCTCTCCTCCCTTTTATTCTCATTAATTGTTTGTACTGTTAAATCAATCATTTATTGCTGTTGTAATTCACTGTCTCCCTTCCTCTGTCCCTACCCGGTTGCCCTGTGGGGGCGTCTAAACAGTTTTGCTAACAGTATAAGCGCCTAAAAAGTGACCAATAAATAAATATGAACGCCATTCTTTTTTATTTGTTTTTTTTTTATCCTCTCCTTACTTTTTGAAGGGAAGTAGAGCCTTCAGCTCCCTTTTCGTTTTGCTCATTAGTATGGGGGAAACTGATAAGTCATTCAGACTACCAGTATTGTGAAAATGTGTCCCTAAATAAGTCTTTTATTTATTAACATTGCACACAGCACCTTACAGTGCAGTGCAATGAGGATCCTTTTGTATCGCCCTAGCTTTTGACATTAGGATGTTTGGTTACTTTTAAATGTGTATAAAGACAAGCTGGTGGGGGCAGTAACATTTGTACAGGTTTTGCATTATTTTAGTTTTGCACATTCATGTTTCCCGGGTATGGCTACTAAATGTAGTTAGTGTACTAAAATGACCCTGCCACAAGCCATTTGCTTGTTATTTCGCTCATTGTGGTTTGGCCTTCTTCCAGACTTCTCAGGTGAGGGAACATCTTGTAAGGTCATTCTCTTGTCTGAGAAAACTGCTGCTTTTCCGCGATAGTGATGCCTTTGTTTATGTGTGGCCAGGAGAGGGCTGGGACTGTCTAGTCTCATTCCACATCCTTGGTGCCAGAAAATCTAGGTTTAGGGCAAATGTGACACCAGTAGTTGTCCCTAATTGGACAACTACTAGCTGTTTGAATGGTTCAGATTCTTACCATTGGTGGGGATTGGACTTTCTAGCAGCCCGGATATTGGATAAGAAGAAGACGACTGCAGATCATTGTTGGAGCCAAGAATCCTTTGAAGAAGAGCAGCCTGCCGAAGAGCCAGCCAGCCCGGTCAAGCCCTGCTGCTCTGCCTGATCTCTGAAGACCCTGAGTGGTGCTTCAGCCCTTGGACTAGTGGGACTAACTCTCTCAATGCCTTTTAGAGGATCCTGCCCTTTAGAAGTATCCCCGGACTGCCCGCTGGACTAACCATTTATCTCTTGGGCTTCTTCACCCGAAACTTCTCTGTCCCCGCGATCGAGTCTGGAACTTTGGTGTTCTCCTGCTTGCACCGCTAGTAGCCTTGTCCCCACATTTCAACATTTCACCTTAACGAGAACCTCTGCAACAGAAGCCACTGTGATCGTTGTTGGAAGGACACCTGTTGTCTCCTCTGTGCTGAGACAGTCACTGGAACTCACCATCTTCCATCCTGTGAAGTGTCCTGATCTCTGCATCAGCGGATTATACATTTCTTCACCAAAATGGTTGCATTTTGCTTTTCATCCAGCCGTAAGAATCCTCAAACCTGCATCTCCTGGACACCTCTCACTAGAGCAAACAGGAGAAGATCGAGTACATCCACAGATGAGCGACAGAGTCATCTGGGAACATCAGAGTCAGGGGAAAGGGTTAAGTAAACCTATTTTGCCTGTCTCCCACTGGCCCCCATAGGATACATTGGTAAGAAGTCATATTTGTCTCATTATTCCATTCCACTAACCATTTGGTCACTGTAACTGGGCTTCGTATCCTGCCCATGAATTAGCTTTGGGTCTAGAAGACAAGAACACACTTACTTACCGCTGGTAAAATTGTTGTAGAATGGTTATATTTTGTACATGATTGCACAAGCTTAGAGTGCATCTCTTCTATAGGTGTATTAATCCATCTTTTATCAACATAGGTGATCATTTATTAGCCTCTTTTATGCAAGGAGAGAATATCTTAGTTTTGACAAGATTCTCTAGTCTGTGTAATTCTTACCAATAACTGCTTGGGGCTGCCCCCGTACCATGAAGTAAGGCTCTCTAGTCGGTGTAATTCTCACCAATGTGTCCTATATGTTGCTTGAGGCAGGCCCCCATACCTTGAGGCGAGGCTCTCCAGTCTGTTTAACTCTTACCAATTGTCCTATATGCTGTATGATGTTGCTCGTTCACCCTGAGTTTAGGCTTTGCCAGTCTGTTTATACATGCCAATTATATCTGTAACCATATTTTTCTTCTTGCACTTTACCTATGTACCATGCTCTTTCTCTAACTAGTGCCTAGATGCCTCAGGGCTTTGTGTGCTGAAATAAATGCAAAATAAAAAAAATAAATACAAGTCTTAACAGTATGCTGGAGTTGGACTCTACACCTAGTAATATTTCTTGCATTTTTAAAAGTAAGAATATATAGAAGAGTCATGTTTTTGTTATAACATGTATGTTTGTTATTTTATGTGAGGTCTGAGTATAAAACCAAACCAAAGAAAAAAAGTAGCTATAAAACCTTGGATTTGTTATAGCCCCTCTTTCGCCCTCCTTCCAGGCATCGGGGATAGCAAAGGAATGCCTTTCAGTAGTGTGTACAGTTGCAATATAGTGGAGTGAATTATTTTGACACCTTGACGATTTGGGAGGATAGTAGGACTGCCTCTGCCAGCCGGGAGTAGGTGGTAGAGTACCAAAAGCACCATCTGGTTGTTTAGGTAATCCACCTGGAAACAAATATTCGACCAGGCTCATTACCACCAATAGGCCTCCATTCATTTTGGAAGTCAAATTGGAACAGTGCTCTGACTGATGTCTTGGTAACCAGGGGATGGTTCAGAGACATAGAGAGCATTATTGCACTGTGCAACTGTGAGGTTTAACCATGCTTTCTTTAAAGTGTACCATGTACTTCCAAGTTTGTTTTCTAAATTCATTGATTGTGTTTCATGATTGTGGGTCACACTGCTTCCATTAACTCACTCAATAGGTACAGCACTTGCAGAAACAGTGCACACGTATTCACATTGTGAAAGAGCACATGCAGCAGAAGTTAAAACTTCCCTGACATACAGGGAAGATACAATATGGGTATCAACAAATCAAGTGACTTTGATCAAATAAACGGTAATGTATTGTGTGTTTTGTATAGCGCCCTTTCACCAATGATATGGTCTCAACCCACTGTAGGTTGAACACCCTTGGGAGACCGAAGTTCTGGTATGGAAATATTTGCCAGAGAGAGTGCGCTTGTGCATCACAGCACACTTAGCAAGCATCATTGTAAGCTTCCATCTCACACTAGGACAGCGTGGGAACTTGAGGCAATGCTACACGTCACAGTGAAAGGGTCAATGATTTTCTTTTTTTTTTAATAACGGAGTAGTCAGGGATTAAAAAATGCCTAACCAGCATTTGCAGAATTTCTACAACTAAAAGAGACTTCTGAATAAAACTGTCCAAGTAAGTATTAAAGAACCGTGGGATCATGTGTGCTCTTGGCATTTCTCTTGTGACAGAACTTAAAGATCCCAAACCATTTTGGATGTGTCCTCGCAAATTCAGGGAGGCCCTTATCTATAAAGTAATATTTAAATGTGGTGGCCAACAGAAATGTCTCACCCCAATCTTATTTACTTTACAGCATTTATATTGTGCTCTCTGGACCCTCAGGCATGAAGGCGCAGATGAGTAGACAAACAGTTTACAAGAAACGGTTATCTCACAAAGGTCGATGAGTTGAAGCATCCTATACCAGGCACCTGGTTGAAGCTAGAAGACTAGGAACACATATGCTGTTTTAAGTCTTTCTTAAAGGCCGACAGTGAGCTCAGGAATCTTACATTTCTGGGTAGTTGATTCCAGAGTTTGGGAGCCACCAAATGGAAAGCCCCCTTCTCGGCTTTGGATTTTCTACATCTAGAGTGGATAAGCAAATTCTGTCCACTGGACCTTAGCCCTCTGTCATTAACTTTGTCATTAATGGAGACCTGCAGATATGAAGGCATAATCCCTTGTCTACACTTAAACGTCATGGTGAGACTCCTAAAGGTGACCCGGGCTTCAATGGGCAGCCACTGAAGAGCTTGCCTGGCCACAGTCACATGATCTCTATGAGAGAGACCCAGTACTGCTCTGACCGCCATGTTTTGCATGATCTATAATCTGTTCATGTCCAGTTTATAGATGCCCGCCAGTAAACTACCACAGTAGTCCATTTTAGCACCAATGATGGCTCTGGCGATTGTCTCGGCGCTTGCTTGGGAAATAAAAGGCTTAAGATGGTAAAGCAATTTGATGTAATATGCTGAAGCGGTGACCAAACTTGAGACATGAGCGCTCCTGGATAAAGACTGACCGAGAGTAATGCCCAAAAGTGACTAGTGTGATGTCATCAGCCCAGAGTCTAAAAGAGCTAAAGTTTTTATCCAACTTTTTTATGGCTACTGTACTTCCCACCATCATGAGTTCGGTTTTGCTTTTATTGAGAGCCAGATTGTTGTTGAGCATCCAGTTCTCAATGATATCAAAAACTCTATTGAACTCAAGTTCGTCTTGAGTGTGTCATCCTGAGAGCGGGACGACACATTGTGTGTCATCCGCATAGTTTGAGAACGTGATCCCCTCTGCCTGTAACTCTGAGAAGAAAGGAGTCATAAATACGTTGTAGAGGCAAGGGGACGTGCTAGCTCCCTGGGCTTCCCTCAAATTGAACGGGAATAGGTGAAGCCTCCTCTATTTCTGCGCATAGTCGGCTAGCTATGTTCTCCAGGAACTATAAAAAACAGGAGACCACCCGAGATGTAAAATTAGCCACCTCGGAGAGTCTGGACATCAGTATTGAGTGATCGATCAGATCGAACGCCACCGACTGGTCGAGAGAAACTAGCAAAGAGAGAGACCCTTTGTCTAGACGCTTCAGCAAATTAGATTTTAGCTCTAAAAGTGACGCCTTGGTGCCAAAACCCGTCTAAATCCTGATTGATGTACATTCATGATGGGGTAAAGATGACCGTAAGCCACCTTACCTAAGATTTTAAGCAGGAACGGTGTGTTTGAGATTGGATGATAGTTCAATGGGTTATCCCTCACCAGTCCGGCTTTCTTTAGTAAGGGTGCAACCACGGTATGTTTTAGATCATCAGGCACCCTACCTTCACTCAATGAGGCATTAACAAATGTGCAGATTCCTTTCACGAGGGGAGGGGGTTACGTTTTTATTATCATAGAAGCACAGAGCTCTCCTTTGCACTGAGTGGGCTTTAATTTTTCAATAACGTGCTGTAAGGTCTCCTCTGTAATTGGATGGAGATTAAATTGGGCAATCCATAGGGTGACATAATACAGGTTTCTGGGACTCATTAGAGGCCTTTGCAAGTAAGTCGTTCTTTCTTTCCCTCATGCCTGCTGATATGCCTGTAGTTGGTTTTGCATTCCATCTTGAATGCACTGGCACCAGGGGGCATCCCTAATATCCAATCGGTCGGCTGGAGGGGGGGGAACTACCTTTTGTTCTTGTTCTTTAAGAATTTTGAAGATTTCTCTAGTATCCGTTGCAGACTTGGCTATTCTTATATTGTGGACATTTTGTTTGTCCTCCATTATAGCTAATTTGTATTCCTTTACTAAGATCTTGTAGGTTTGCTGAGTAGTGACTCGTATGACTTATGACTTAATAACCTGTGGGCTACAATAAGCTAATAACATATGTTCCAATGATTGGAAAGAATAAATGTCCAATAATATACTCTTCAGAGTCCACCCCTATGCTAATGCTACCAGAAACATTAGTGTTCCTTTTAAGGAGGTTTGAGTAACAGGTACTACCAATCTGATTTCCCTTTCTGGCCTCCTGATTTCCCTTGCCTTCTGCCGACATTTCCAATGACTTTGTTTCCCAATGCTTTCTTCTTCAGGCTTCCCTTTGCCCGATCCAATCACTTGCGGGCCTCTTCTGACATGTGCTTTAGTTAGGTTCCCTACTGGACCAGGACTTTCTCGGAATTTCCAATAGTTCCTTTTTGGACTATGGATTAAAGATCACAAGATGTCTCTCTAATCAAACTTGACACAGGTCTCTTTCCAGATGCTGTGTTTCAGGCATGTCAGCATTTATTTTACTTGGGTTTCCAACTCCTTCCAAACCTTTCTACTGATAATTTCCCATGCCTTATATTCCAAGCTTCTTGACAGGTCTTTTTCCAGATCATGTGTTTGAGAGCTCATAGCAGGCTTCTCCCATAGGCCTTGTTTTTCAGGATTACAGGCAGGCCTTTCCATAGATGTTGGCTTCCAGGAGTCACTGCCGGCCTCTCTCTTAGGTCTTGGTTTCCAGGAATCTCAGCATGCCTCTGCTATAGACCTTGATATAGAGAATTCTCAGAAGGCCTATCCCCACGACTTGGGTTCCAGCATTCACTTAATACCACTGTCCTAGGCCCTTGCTTCGGGAATTCACAGCAAGCCCATCTAATAAGCCCTGGGCTACTTGATTCTTCACATATCCATTTCTGGAGCATTCACCTCACAGATGCTCTTTGTACTCAGAGCCATTCTTTGACTCTGTACTCTTCCTTTTTTTCATAGGGAATGAATGACAACCAGGTATATAGTTCCCCAGTATTTTAATTGTATTTTTTGGTATGTTAATTTATAGAGCACACGATCACCACAGGGGTATCATGGTGCTTATTGACAGCAAGGCAGGAGGGAAAAAGGGAATTTAAATAGATACATTTTTGGGCATGACAGAATGCCAGATGGTTAGATAAAGAATGCATGGCGTGAGGTAGAGAATTCCAAAGAGCGGTGACCACCACCAAGAAAGTGCAGCCCCAATCCGACAGAGCCTGGCCCTGGGCACTTGCAGAAGGGAGGCCTCTGCATAGTGCAGGAGACATCCTGGGACATATGGACAGAACTTGCCCTGAAACTACTCGGCCGCCAGGCCAAATAAAACCTTATGCACCAGGCAGGCCACCTTAAATAGAATGCACTGTTAAACTGCAGCCAATGAAGAAGATGTAAAACAGGAGAGTTGTGAGCACAGCGTGGAGTAGAAGTGGCAAGGTGAGTGGCTGAATTTTGAAGTACCTGGAGCTGCCAAAAAAGATGAAGGGGCTGAGCTAAAAATAAGGAATTGCAATAGTCAATTGCGGAGGTAACCAGTGCCACCACCACTAGAGCCCTAACATGAGCTGGGATGAATGGGAGGATTTTTCCAGAGTAGTTTGAGCTGGAAGTAGCCACGTGGGCAAATGTTGCTGATCTGATGCTTCCTGGACATGGTAGTAAAAAAAGATCTTTACCTCCAGATCCTTCACCACGGTCGTGGAACAGGGATAGGACCCATAGAAAAGGGCCAAAGTCAGAAGTCCGTAGAGTAGAAGCAGAAGGGTGTCCCACCACCAACACATTGGTTTTTGCCACATTCAACATAAGCCAGTTGTTCTGCCACCATTCTCCCATGACCTCCAAGCAGACACTGAAAGTGGTGGCCGAACATTAAGGTTGAGTCACACCAGAACTTGGGTATCAGCGTAGGGATAGCACAGGAACCCGTGGGAAGAGATGAGATCAGGCAGGGGTTGAACATAGACATTAAACACAGCGGGTGGGATGGCGGACCCCTGAGGAACACGACAAGTGAAAGCCTTAGCCTGAGAGCACAACAGAGGGAGTGAAAGGGTTTGGGATCAGCCAGAGAGGAAGGCAGAGAAGCAGGCCAGGACAATCCCAAATAGTCTGGCCCCAGACAGACAATTGAGCAATTGAGCAGGACCCCATGTTCAATTTCAAAAGCAGCAGAGCGGTCAATAAGAACCAAACGCCATCTCCTCTCTGATACTGTAGTCTTGCCAGATCGTCGTCCACAGAGACGAGCACACTCTTGGTGCCCTGGCCTGGATGAAACCCAGACTTTGAAGAGTGAAAAAAGAGGGATTCTTCAAGAAAAGTGCTAATCCTTGGACAGAGCAGAGATTCTACGATTTTTAAAAGAAAAGGGAGCAAAGAGATGGGCCAGAAATTAGCAGGAAGAAGACGATCCTGGGACGTTTTTTTAGAAGCGGTATAACAGCATGTTTAAGTGAAGCAGGGGTAATTCCTCGACTGAAGGAGTGGTTGACAGAAGCCTGGAGCAAAGAAGAGATGTGAGAAATATTTATTTCAAAATACCGAGAGAGATGGGATCTCCAGGGGAGGCTGACTTAAGTTTGAGGACATCAGCAGAGTTACCATCTGCTATAAAGACAGGAAAGGTGGACCAGGTTTGAAGAACTGGTGGGCAGGACGCCACAGTGCAGGACGCCATCAAAGTGCCTGAAGAACAGATGTCAACACGCACTTTGTTGATCTTATCTACTAAGAAAAGGGCCAGGCAATCACAGAGATCCTGTGATGGAAGAATAGGCATAGAGGAAACCAAGGAAAGAGAATGGACAACTTTAAACTGCTACTTAGTGTGATTGATTGAAATTGGTTCTAATATCGGTGTCATTTACATTTGGCTTGTCTGCGCATAAGTCACTAAGCGCACAGTTCATTAGAATAAGGGGCTCTGCAGGCCTGGCTTGAGTCTTTGAGATTTATAAGGGCGCTAGTTGACCAGCTACAGAAGCAAAGGTAGAAGCAACAGCACCAAATTACAGGGCAATAAGATTGCGGTGAGCTTCCTTAAACTGAGTAATAAGCAAATCTATGGGTACGGTCCACCAGTGATGATTAGGAACTGGCTAAACCAAAGAAACAGGGTGGGTTGACGGCATTTCCAAAGGAGAACGGGATGATGGAGTGGTCGGACCAGGCTGAGAGCAGGATAGATTTCAATCACCGGATGAGGGGCAAATATTAGGTCCAAAGTGTTCCCTAAATCGTGGTGGCAAACATCACCAACTGGGGCAAGGCAAGCTCATTCATACCGATAATTAACTGTTGGACTCTCGTGCCCAATGTCCATACAATCACGGACTTTAAAATTAAAAATCCCAAGGATCAGTAGATGAGGATGGCAGAGATGAAGGTTGTCTGCCCAATCCCAAAAGGCTACACAGAAGGTAGGTTTGTGACCTGGTGGACGGTATACAACCTTGAAATTAATGGTGCCACTAGGAGCCAATCTAAAATAAGACAATAATGCTTCCATTGTAATGTGATGGCTCAGAGTGAGTAGGCTACCTAAAAAATGAGTTTTGAAAATGATGGCCACTCAAGGAGGGGGGCAGTCGTGGCAAAATATTTGAAATGAGGGTGGCACCAGTTGAACAACTGGGCCAGATGCCTCATTTAGCAATGTCTGTTATGTACATCAAGTCTGGATTATAGTCTTTCAAGACATCATGGCGTTGTGCACTGTGTGCAGAAAAGGAACATGCATTGCTTAAAAAACAACTTAAGATAGACTGCGGTTGAGCAGAATTTGCATAGATATTGTATTGATATATGCAAAACCTTTAAGAAACAACGTGGTCAAAGGAGCCAATTTAAGTCATTGTCGCTGAGAGTAATGCCCAGATTGGGGACTTACCATAGTGGTCCAAGGGAAGGGCCTGCCCACGCCGGCCACAGCATGGACGGGCACAGACTGGCTTGCCTTTTGTGCGCCTTTGGCGTGCATCAAGTGTGCCCGATCACTGCGCGGGCGAATGTGCCGGCACATAAATGGCCTGCGGGCAGATCAGCTGACCCGCGTGGCCGTGCAGCGTGATTGGCAGGGAAATGAGACTGCTGCAAGAGGAGTAGTTTCAAATCTGAAGAAAGGTGGGCTGAGCGCAACTATAAAAACAATACAAACAGGATATTTGGGGAGAGATAGAGGCACACAAAATAAAATACCCAATACACAGAATCGGCTAAGGAGAATTAAATACAACGCGTTTATCACAATTAATAAACATGACAGCCTTCTTTGTCGTCGTACTAGCAGGTGGCTGTGCTGGCACATAAATGGCTGTAATTGTTCTTATTATTAGCAGTAGTGGACCTATACTCATCACAATAACATGTTTCTCACAGGCAAACTGAGTGGACTGTTCATAAAACTCTGCTATAGTGTCTAGTACTATCAGTGTACTGTAATTCCATTTTAAGTAATGGCAAACGCGTGCCATGATCTGGCCATTTGTTCTAAACAAGCCATTTGCCTGCATGTAATAAAATCGCCATCTGGGACGCCTTTCTTGGGTATTTAAATTGACTGAGCACGTTGAAGACCGCAATCTGCAATTGTGTCTTTAAAAGGCAAAGTTATGCACTAGATAAACATATGTGCAAATCCTTTGCTGAAGTTGACGCTGCATAATATCCTGGCACTGCCAGAGCCGCTTGTTCATCTGCAGTCTCTAGCGAAGGCGTTGTGAAGAAAGCGTTGCAGTGACATTTCATGGCTCATTGCGCAATGCAGAGCCATCTGTTGAAACCGAAGATGGCGAAGAGGCCCTCGAGATGCTCATAAACCTTCCACCTGGGACCGCCTCTGGAGCGCCTAGGGCAGAGTTTGCCACTTTAGCCTGTTTTTATTTTGTTATGGTTTTCACTGCTTATCCCTCATGCTATCCCAATTGATTATAGAAGCCTGAGCCAATATGACTGTTTCCTACTCGCATTTCTATTATTAATATAAATGGAGATTGCTCTTATGAAAATGTAAAACAAAAATAGATATTCCCTGGTGTCGGTGTGATATACTATGTTTCATCTTAAAATATGAAAAACATTTAATGATCGCAAATTCCACACAAGCAAAGAAAGAACAAAGTGTAATGCAATAGACATGACATTTATATGTTTTGCATTTAGGAGGGCATCCTGTGTTGTCACGCATTACTCACTTGGGTTAGGAGCACAACATTAATCATGATTCTCAGATGAAAACATGGACTATTGAAAATGTTGCGGAAGAGTAAACACAAATACATCCTAGAGATTCTACAATGTGAAAAACGTCTGTTTAATATCTCTATTGCAATGGGAAAATAAAAACCTTGCGTTTTCAGCATGCTTCAGGTCATTACCAGAAATCAACGTTATAGTAAAACATAAGCCTGCCATTCAAGAGTGAATGCATGCCAGGAAGGAAGCCAGGCCTCTGCTTCTGGTGGCAGCTACTGGCTCAATGCTATGGAATGTGAGTGGCCTCAGTCAAAAACGTAAGGAGTTAGTACATGTAGTTTGTTATTTCATCTAAATTAACTGGAGAAAGAAATAAATTAAATGGAGAAAGTCATATTATTAAGGGCTATTGATGATCCTGAACTAAGTTTATCTGTATTAAGTACAGTCATCAATTCATCAATTCACAACAAATATATACATACACAAAATTTCATAAACATGGTTTCATTATAAGAAAAAACAAAGGAACAAAGGATGAGCTCTAAGCGTTTCCCTTCATCAAGATCTAAACTCGCTGTCGAGCTTGTTTTCAAATTCTTTCGGTTCAGTGTAGTTCACATCTATGATAAATAAACAGATGCCAAAATCAATTGCATGCTTATGTGATGTATCTTCTTAGACTGAAGTATTATGTATCATACTTCACATGTTACTATTCAATTGGACGCCTATGGTATTGGTATGTTACCCTCACATGGCCGACTGTGTGGTGTCTCTCCCTGGTCCTAAGAATGAACAATATTATCATACAAATGCATTTTCTCTGTACCCTGTGGGTAGCTCGTTTGAATGTTAGTAAACGTTCAGACATTTGTCCACTCACGTTTTGTTTGTTCTTTTCTCCATTTCTTCATGGCTAAGGGAGTGGACTTTTTCCTTGCAAGATCAAATTTTCCTGTATAACATCAGTCCATTAAGATCGACGGTGCCTTTTAATAGATGTAAGGCTTAGCTCTCTTCTGATCAATGCCACGATGTGGAGGGAGGGAGACCTAACAATTTCCTCCACAATGAACATTCCAGCTTGTTCCAGATGTTATGGGGGATAGCCGGCATAGCTTCTACTCCATAGGTTAATGCTGGGACCATTTTAGATATATAGAACGTCAATGCTGCTTTCAAAGAAAAGTGACCAAACTTTTTGTCAATCAGAATCATCTGGTTAGTCACACCTTTATTTTTGAACATTAGAGTTTCTTGCATCGACATTTCACGTGCCTTGTTACTGATGGTGACCCCAAATATCTAAAGGTTTTGACTTTTTATCCAGCCATTCTTTTGCTAGAAACCAAAAGCCCTTTTCTTCTCGCCTTGTAGTTTTTTCCAGGCACATCACTTTGGTTTTTCCAGTATTGAACTCTAGGTCATTTAGCTTTAGGTATTCGTATAGGTTAACTAGTTTTCTTTGTAGTCCAATCATAGTTTGATCGACTAGGATGTTATCATTTGCATATAATAACCTGCTAACTTTTTCCGTGCCCAGTGTTGGAGGGAAAGCTTTAACTTTTTTTTCCGTGTGCTGATAGTCTCCCGTTCAGGCGTTGTAAAGTGACGGGGCCAGTGGGCATCCTTTCTTGACGCCTCGATAGGTGTGGATGTTTGTTGAAAGGAGACCAGCACTATTGAGACAAACTCTCATTGAAGTCTGGGAGTAGAATTCTTTAATCGGAGCCAGCAAAGATTTTGGACAATTCCATTTAACGGGTTTCCTCCACAGTTTTCCTCTGTTGACTTGGTCAAAGGCTTTTGATAGATCGATAAAAGTCAGGAATAAACGAGGGGAGCCTTCAAACTTTGGCCTTGAGAATGCTGAGGATGAGTATGTTAGCCATTGTTCCAAGGTTTTTGGTAAAACCTGTTTGGAAGGGATCTGATCCTTCAGATGATGAAACCCATAGTTTGAAATTGTTCAAGAGGAAAGAACCAAAGAGTTTTCCAATACTGTCGAGCAGGGCAATGGGGCGATAGTTATTTGGATTCCCTGATTTGTATATCGGTACAACATTCGCAGTTTTCCATGAGGGGGGTATTGATCTTGTCGTCAATCAGGTTTCAAATATTTCAGCCACAAAGAGGGACCATAGACCAGGATCTGCCTTTAAGTCCATGTTTGACAATCCATCTGGCCCTGGCATGCAGGATGCTTTTAGTTTTCCAATTTTATCCTCGATGTTGACTTTGTTGAGTTTGATGTCCATTTTGTCAGTCTCCATCTTGGGCTCCGGTGTTGTGGTTGGGAGTGCCCAAAACAGGTTTGAGAAGTGCAAGATCCAGACCTTTTCGTTCACACTACTAGCCAAGGAATCTGGAGTTAGCTTTCCTCATGTTGATATTAATGTCCAAAAGGCTTTTGGTTGCTTGCCGCTAAGAATTCTGAGCATCGCCTCGGTGTCTTCTTGGTACAATTGAATTATATAGCCCTTTAGCCATTTTTTATAGTTCTTAGTAGCTGTAGTAGCTTCTTTACAGTTAAGTATAGAAGGGAACTGTATTGCTTTCCTTTTTAGCTCGTTTCATGTCCAGTCGTTTTACCTTAAGAATCGGGTTGTTTTGATGATGAAATTTCTTGGTAGCTTTACCACCCGATGTCACTTGGTAAGTTAGCAGCAAATGGCAGTAATCTGTGAAGATCCAATCCCCTTTTTGCTCATCTGACTCCTTAGCTTGACGATATCGCTTAGTTATATTAGTAATTGCTGTTGACTTAAGCCGCAGTCAGGTTCCCTTTTTATTGACCTCCAAGTTGGCCAACATTTGAGGTCGAGAAGGCTGATTTTTGAGCATTGTGGTTTCCCATGTTGCCAACAGGAGATTCTGGTCACTATACAAGGTATGAATGATCTTGAAGATGGTAACCTTGGCTAGTAATTCTTGTGAAACATATACGTGAACTAAGGTGGCCTGACGTCCAGCTAGTTCCCAGGATGGAATCTCGTGTTCACAGGGTTTTTTTAAGCAATGCAAGTTGTGAATATCACAGGCTTCCATGGCTGCCACCCACTTATTTACTCTGACTAATGCTTCCGAAACTGCTTGCCCTGGGTTTCCCTTAACAGATGTTAGTTTTTTTGGCTGAGATGGCTTCATTTCTTTCCTGCATAGGTTTGGCGTTCAGGTCCCCACATGTGATGGTATAATCTATTGTGTGAGCGCTTCCAGCCTCATTCAAGATCAATTCTATCCTGGGAATAAAGGAGTCCGAAGATAATTCCTTTGGATTCCAATAGATGTTAATCACAAGGTATGTGGTTCCTTTCAACGTACTTGTGGTGAATTGGACTGGGGTCTGTCTGATTAAAGTGGCCAATATGTGGTATTCGTTTTTTAACACTTTCTCTAGTTGGAGATCCCAGCCTATCCGGATGGCTGTGATTAGCCCTGCCCATAGTCTGCCGGCTGGTCCTTGTAAGGCTGGCGACAAAGCTATCTCAAAATCGTCGACCAAGGGTTTGTCTTTGATCCATGTTTCTTGGAGACAGAAGATGTCAAATGACCCTAGATTGATATCCGAGTTGTTTGCCAAATGTGAAAAACCTTGGGTGTTCCATGATCCTAGGGTCAGACGATCAGCAGCATTTATGAAGGCCAGAATCTTGATCTCGTTTTCTTCACTTAGCTGAAGTGTTCGTTGCTAGGATCTTGAATTTGCTACTTGAGCTGTTGGAAGTCAGGCCCAGTGTTTCAGTTCTTCTTCTATGCGGGTTTGTTTCAGAACGTTCACTGATTTAGTGTGTTGCTGCTTTGGTTTGTCCTGGTCGATAGTTATGTACCAGTTTTTTTGAGGTCCAGTCGGCACACGTTTGTTCTATGAGTTAGTCCACGATCGTCTTCTTTGGACATTCAAGGGAGAGCTTGATTTCTCCTGGTTTAACTTGGTGTATGGGTGGAGTCTCTGTTTAGACTCTTTCTTAGAGATCTGTCTCTGGTCCACCTGCAATCTCTTCTCTTTTTAGCGAACAACTTCGGGGTATGATTGCTCTTGTACCATGGGGAGAGTCTATAATCCTCGTGTTCGTTGCTTTGGAATCTGAGAGATCTGTTGTTCCTACGTCTTTGACCTGAGCTCAATCTGTTGATCGTTTTACGGCGATCTGTGGCTCTCTGATTCCAAGGTCACTGAATTAGATTAGCAGTGGCTCGCTTCCCATGGCAAGTCGGTTCATGGCCCTTGCATTCTGTAAGGTCATAACCGAATCATTTAAATTTGTTTTTGTCCTTGATTAGCAATGTTTTTGTTGCTAGCGATTTTGTGTGGAGATACACTGTCTATGGAATCTGCGTCCGTAAATTCCACAGTAATTATCTTGTCCGAGTAGAGGGTTTGAAGAGACGGGACATGTCGCAAGAGGGCCAAGATGGTTTTTCTTTTTAAGATGAACAAACTATCCTCTTTCCAAATACGTTTTGTATAAAGTTAATGTAATAGAAATGCTTAGCTTATATCCCCCACGGACATTTCATGTGCAAGGTTTTATACCCACATATTCCTTTTGTATTCTGCACATGTTATTTATTTAAAAATAATATGTGATACACATATATTATAGGGCAGCATATAGTTGAGATGAGTCGGACACCCATAGGAACCCTTCAAATTTCTTTTAATAACATTTGATTCGAGTAACTGTTTTGGCTGAAATATCGAAAGTGATTAAAGGCCTGTGTCCCCCCGCACCCTCCCGACTGGGTAAAGATTAATTAAAAAATAATGAAGTTATTAAGCGTCAACAAAAAGATTTTAAAAAGTGCGGCCCATTTCCCATTTCATTTTCTCATAGACAGACAAGGTCAATATTTGCCAAAATGCACAGCCCAAACGCTGGACGGATTCATACCAGGTCCGAAACAAGTTGGGCATGAAGCGTTGAGTCGTGATCCATGCATGATTTGGGGTTACTTCCGTGCAGTAGTTATTTGAAATGTTATGGAGATGGGGGTGCCCCTTCCCAAAAATATGCGGTGATATTTAGGTGATTTACCAAAAACTGGATGTTTTTATAAATTAAACTACCACCATCTTGTATTTCTCTCGATGCCTGGGCACCAAGTGAAATTTTGAAGTTGGAGGGCGTCGAGAGATGGAGTTTGCAAAACAAAGCTTTCCGTAGCCTTGGCTATAGCCAGGAATAGCTGACATCTGAAAGCAAACTGCATCACAGAAACAGGGTGTGTTGTGGGGAAAAGGAGAGGGCAGAGGAGGTGAGGAGGGCATCTAGGGAGTGGGGGGAGGTGGCACAGATGAGGGGGCACTTGGTGAGGTGCTGGGGGCCAGGAAGGCATTTTTTGTTAGGCTGATATTCGTGGCTATACACAAGGCTACATATGACTACAGATAACCGTGGGTACTAATAGTTATCTTCCCGCGGCTATATATTTTGGGGTACCAATGTTTCATTTCTTTTTGAAAGTTAATTGCATAGGTAAAGTGACATCGGGGGGTGAGAAATCACTGGTATATGGGTGTATTTCATACCGGCAAGTATCCGACCTCTGAAAGCAAACTGCATCACAGAAGCAGCATGTGCTCTGGGGTGAAAGGGAGAGGGCAGGGAAGGTGAGGAGGCCATCTGGGGAGTAGGGGTAGCTGGCACAGATGAGGTGGGAACATGGTGGGGTGCAGGGCAGAAAGCATTTTTTTGGCCCGTTTTTACGATATTCGCTTTTATATCTGAGGCTACAAAGGACTACAGATAACTACGGGTACGAGCAGTTCTGTTCCTGCAGCTATATATTTTGGGGTGTCAGTGTTTTATTTCTTTTTTAAAGTTATTCCTATAGGTATTGTGCAGTAGGGGGTGAAAAATCACTGGCCATGGCCAAAGGTGTTTGGGACTCTTTTTTTTAAAATTTTGGCTCTGTGTTTTCAGGCTTTTGTGTATGGGAGACTTTGGAGAAAATGTATATAAAACAGATCAATCATATTTTATTTTGAGATGCCCCATAAAATTCATTTTAGGTTGTATGTTTTTACTTATGGTGATATGTTATGTTGCTGTGAAATGTTTGTTTACCCAGTTTACTGTTATGTGTTATTTTCTTCTTGTTTTATGTCCAGCTACTTTATATAAATACGTATTGTTGTACTGTATTGATCTTTTAAGTTGTATTGCAGTATAAAATCTGAAGTGAGGCCCCTTTTTTAACCAATTTTTGTAACCAGGTTTATGAGAAGTCTATGAAATGTATCCGCAAGTCTAATAAAAACCTTGTCTTTGTCTATTTCATTGTATTTGTGTATTTACACTGCATTTCCTTTATCGGTTAGGTGTTCTGAGTCATATTTACAAAAATTGGCATGTAGAACTGTATCCATGGCTACCTAGTAGCCATCCAATGCGTGGCATTGCTATTTGTCTGTAGATGTGGTACCCTGTGCAGCTGCAGCTATTTTGTGGCAAATGGAATGTCATGTGTTTGTGGTGTGTAGTAACCGCAAGTATGCAACATTTTGGGTGGAGTAGACTCATAGATGCATTTAGTGTTTTGGGGAATTGGGAGAGATCAGGTGAGTGAAGGAGGATCATGCGGAGTGGAAGAAGGCTGGTATGTGTGTAAGGGACAATTGTTTGACATTTGGGGGAGTGGAAGTACATTTTTCAATTTGTAATTTTTGCGAGTAGCCGTGTCAAGAAGCAAATGCCCATGTATGGGTCTTGTATAACAGTCAATGTTTTTTGGCTTTTCATTGGTTGTCTTTGTAGGCGCGGTTATATTCATAGCTGCATTCACGAAAATACATTTTCTGTGCTTTAATCATATTGTTATGTGGATGATATAGCACATGATTTTATGTGTCTGTTATTTTGCATGTTTAGGTGTTGTCTTGTCATATTTAAAGTTTTAAAGGTTGGCTTAGTTTGGTTTTTAGTTTGGAGAAAATCTACGTGTAGCTGCGGCTACAAGTAAGGTTTGTAGCCATGTTGATTATTTGCGGCTACTCGTGATGTTGGTCAGGGTGTTTTAGGCAGAATCATGTGCAGTACCCTTTGGGAACACTACACACAATTAAGACTACAAGTGTAAGTACAATTTCACGGTTGGTACAAGTCTGTACTACACAGTAGAGTGGTAGCAATGGCTGAGCAGCCAGACTTATCTCAAGAGTAAAGTGAGCAGTACAAGAGATTTAAAAAAGGACAGCAATTACTATGGTTCAAACAAACACTGATTCCAGGTTTCTGAGTAAAAGATTATACATTTATTTACATCATCATTTATAAAACAGTTCACTATCATAAAGCAGCAGAAAATCAGCCTTAACTTACTACAATAACACCCAATCAATTCTGGACAAGTTATGCTCAAAATGAAGTGTGAGGTTTAGGGAGAATTCTCCAGAATGGCTACTATCCCTTACCTACTGAGTCCCTCAGCAGCTTTGCTGGATTTCTAGGATTTATTTTTTTCACCTGGTAAGAGTGTGAGCCTTTTTACCACACTTACTTGTTTTGCTGTGTGTTTTACATTTTGTGTTCATGGACTGTGGAGCTTCACCCACTCCATATGCTTCATCTTTTTTACTGTGTGTTACACAGCACCTTCAGTGCAGTGACACAGGGTTGTCTTTTTCAGACTTCCCACTTGAAAATACATTTTCTGGGACTGACTACTGTCTCCCTGAACATGCAAAGTTGCCATTGACTTTATTAGTCTTTTTTTATAAGCACAGACCAAGTACAAACTATCTTACACAGCGCACTGGAAAGGGTTAATAGTTATCCCTTTTTGTCTGGCTCTCATGGAACATTATTTTGTTCCCCTTTCTTTAAGATTTGGCTGGAGGCAGTGGTATCTCCTCTATTTTTCCTACCACGGACTATATAAATAGCCTTGGTACTGTTTAGGCTGGACCCCTTTTACTTTTATTTGGTTACGGCTGGGTTTATTCGCCATTTCTTTTTGTAAAGCTCTTTCTCGTGTTTTACTCTGTGTGCCAAATCAGATTTGGTTCTTTTGTTTGCCGTCCTTTGACGGGCTTCTGCACTGAAGCGCTTCTTAGGCGCCTGAATGTCTAAAGGGGCACAGGGTGTGAGGTAGGGTTTTGAGACTGCCTGCACAGGGTCTCCTTGGAGACCCATGTCACACTCTGTGTGATTGGCTGTGGTGACTGTCCCGCCAGGACAGCCACCCTGCTGTGTGATTGACAGCCAGGCTGTGCGAATGGCGGAAAACTGCATAAAAAGCAGGTCTCTCGGGTTTGGAAGGCAGAGTCATAACTGGATCGAGAGAACCGAAGAGAAGCTGAAAGAAGAGGACCACTATCATGACTGAACCTCCTGGTGAAGCCCTGCTGCGGGTCCAAATCTCCAAACTTTGACAAAAGAGAGATCTGCAAGGAATATTCTTCCCATGAGCTGGTGGGACCAACCAGTTTGCCAAACTCCAAGCAAGGCCTCTCTCCCCTGGTCGAATTGGCTGTGAACAGCTACAGTGAACCCACATCCAGGAGGACCAGACCCTGTTTGGGTTTTAAGGAGCGCACCTTTTATGTGTTGCTGTGCACTGCTGCTGGTTTCTTCCCTGGGCAGTGCAGGACCCTCCAGTCTTCCTACTTTGTGTCAGTGCGACAGTCACTTCAGGAACCATGAGCCTGCAGGATCTGCCAGGAACGTCTGCCTCAGCTACAGCCGTCTTCTTCATTTAAGGTACTGTTCTAACCCGGTTGTTCGTTCCGTCAACCTCAGTGAAAGTGTTTGAAATCTTTCACCAACCCGAGGGCTTGTCCTGCTCTACTCTTTTTTAAATAACTTTTCCTTCGACCAACTTCGTTTCGAACTCTTGGCAAAGACTTAACCGCGAACTACTCTGAACTGTGTGATCCTCTGCAAAGACTCTGAACCATTAACATTGGCCCATGCCTACTAATTTGAATCCTTATTGTGGCAAGCCTTTTCTAGATTGCCCTGCCTACTTACGCGTTGGTGTTGCTTAATTTTGTATAACCTTGTCTTTCCCTCCCTTTTAAATTGCTGGAGTGCCATTTTGCTCACACTTCATTTTATGCCTAACTAGGCCAGAATTGATTGGGTGGTGTGTAGTATATTGAGAGTGTGATTTTTCTGATGCTCTATTTAGTGAACTGTTTTAGAAATGATTGTGTAAATAAATGTATATTCTTTTACTCAGAAACCTTGAGTCAGTGTTTGTTTGAACCATAGTAATTACTGTCCTTTGTGTAACTATTGATACTGCTCACTTCACTCTTGAGATAAGTCTGGCTGCTCAGCCATCACTAGCACTTTAATGTGTAGTGCAGGCTTGTACCAAAGGTGAATTTCTACCGTCACTTGTAGTCTTAACTGTGTGTGGTGTTCCGAAAAGGGTACTCCATATGATTCTGCCTAACGGTGAGCAAAATGGCACTCCAGCAATTTAAAAGGGAGAAAAGACAAGGATATCCAAAATCAATAGCACCAACAAGTTATAGGCAGGGCAGTCTAGAAAAGGCTACTACAAATAGGATTCAAGTCAATAGGTCTGGGCCAATGTTAATGGTTCAGAGTCTTTGCAGAGGATCACACAGTTCAAAGGCGTTCTCGGTTTGCCAAGAGTTCAAAGCAAAGTTGGTCAGAGGAAAAGTTACTTAAGGAGAAGAGAAGGACAAGCCTTCGGAGAGGCAAAAGATTTCTTGCACTTTCACTGCGGTCGGATGGAAAGAACAACCAAATTTGCACAGTACCTTTTAAAGAAGAAGAATGCTGTAGCTGAGGTAGTTGTTCCTGGCAGTTCCTGCAGACTCGCAGTTCCTGATCTTCCGTCGTGGTGACAAGGTGGACGGCTGGAGGGTCCTGCACTGCCCAGGGAAGAAGCATGCCGCGGAGCAAAACGACAAATAAAAGGTGTGCTCCTTAAAACCCAAACTGGTTCTCTTCCCACTGGCTATCCGATCTACTGCAGCGATGCACAGTAAATTCAACCAGGATGAGGACTGGTATCTGGTGTTTGATGAGCTGGTTGTTCCCACCAAGCTCAAGGAAAGAAGATTCCTTACATATTTCCTCTGTCATTGAAGTTTCAGGCGATTCAGACCTGCAGCAGGGCTTCACCGGGTGTCCATTAGTTGCAGCAGTTGTCTTCCTTCAACTTCTCTTTGGTTCTCTCGTTCCAGTGGGGACTCTTCGTTCCAGTCCCAGAGACTGGCTTTTTATGCACCAAATCCCCCATTGACACAGCCTGGCTGTCAATCACACAGCAAGGTGGCTGTCCTGGCAGAGCAGCCACCTAGCCAATCAAACAAGAGTGTGACTTGGGTCTCAAAGGAGACACTGTGCAGGGGGCCTCAAACCCCTACCTCACATCCTGTCCACCCAGACACTTGGGCGCCTATGGTAGATACTACTGCCACCAGCCAAATCTTATAGAAAGGGGAAAATAATAATGTTCCATGAGAATTGGACAAAAGGCGATAACTATTAACCCCTCCAGTACTCTATTGGAAGATAGGGTGTACTGGGTCTGTAAATTTAAAAAGACTAGTAAAGTCAATGGCAACTTTACATGTTCTGGGAGACAGTAGTCAGTCCCAGACAATGGAGTCTGAGTTGGGGAAGTCTAAAAGACAAGCCTGTGTCACTGCACTGAAGGTGCTGTGTAACACACAATAAAAAGATGATGCCTGTGGAGTAGGTGAGGCTCCACAGTCTATGAACACACACAGCAAAACACATGTAAGAGTGGGAAGAAAATGCTCACACTCTTACCAGGTGAAACAAATAAATCCTAGAAATCCAGCAAAGCTGCTGAGGGACTCTGTAGGTAAGGGAAATTAGCCATTCTGGAGAATTCTCCCTAACAGCACAGGAAAATGAACATCCCCTACCCACTCACCAAAAACCCAGCGCAACTGAATTAAAGGAATAATTTGACATGAACAACCTGGATGTTCTATTCTGGGGTCCCATCTTTTCCAAGTGTCCCAATAGGCACAGCCGTCTTAGGCTTCTACGCTTTTTGCTTAAGATATTTAAATATGTAATGCATGTATTTGTTTCATTGCACTTTTCAAGTAATATCTATAAAACAGAGTATTCTTAAAAGCCAAGCCTAAGCACACATTTCTAATAATTAGACATGAGAACATGTATGCTTGCGTACCTAAGTTACAGGCTATTCTTGAATTCCAGTATCACCACAAAGTGTGTGATATGGACACATCATTTTATCTCACTGTAGTTTATCTGCCAAAAGTTGAAGAGCCTAAAAGTAATTCAGCTCATACTGCAGTAGTTTCCCTATGCACCGGGACATTACATCCTGATGTCATCTAAATCTCTTAACAGATCTCTAAAAAATATGAAGTAAGAATGGTTAGTTAGATAAGTTACTTCACCGTGTGGATAGTAGTTTTGATCAGTCTTACAGAATAAATATTCTTTAAAATGCTGAATTTGCATCACATTTAATGGCTCCTCTCCCTCTGCCCCCGTACTATTCAAGCAGTCTGTCACAAAAGGAATTATTTGCCATTTGCAATCGTGGGCCACTTTTTAATTGGTGCCTGAGACAATGTTATGCCCCAGTCTGCGGGCAATGAGAACTGGCCACAGGCACACCAAGAGACCATGAATATGGCAGAGGATGCACTATATAAAACCATCAAAGAACATATATTCACATATTTATGAAACTGCATGAATGTGTTATATCTTCTATTCCTGGCATTTTCTAACAAGCTCAGCGCTGTTAGGCTCCAATGCTTTCTCTGGGCGCTATGATTTATTAATTCACTTGAATGTCCTCAATTTTGTGCTATGCTCTACAGATTGTATTAGTAACATTAATTCTGTATTTCTCCCACTCACTGTGTGTTCAGAGAACATGTGAACACTCATATGGTGTGCCTTTTGCATTTCTAGATCCCAGATGCAGAAGTCCGGAGGCACAGTGTCTGCTCTCCCTTTCCCTCAGGTCCCCTGCTCTCATTTCCCCCCGAACTCCTCAACCCCCAGTGCCTTTAGAATCCATTTGTCCTGTTCAGCTTCACAATGGAGACATGATGGGGTGAGGCCGCCCTTTTCCCATATTTCAACTTTACAGAGCTTGCTCCGAGAACCCACATATGTGAAATAATAGACTAGTGCAGGGGGTTTCTCTCACATTTCACGTGAAAGTAGCTTTGCAGGTTACTCCCCACCCCCATCCCCCAGCACCATACAGCTTGCTCCTGAAGAGAGGCTTAGCTGCCTACAGTACACACTACCACTGCACCTTCCCTCCCATCAGAATGTAGGCACAAAACCATTAAAACACTAATGACCCATCATTGGTGGTTTTGTGCGCTACATTTAATGGCTGCAAGGTGAACTTAATTGTTGAACATTGATTGCGGCCCAGTGTGTGCTGTGGTCATACGTAGCAGTGCAGACAGTGCAGAGAGAGTAGCCCAGCTGAGGTAGGGGTAAGGGACATAAGGGGGAGGCAGGATTTCATAGGGGGCTACTTGTTAAACTCACGCACCGTAGAGAGTTTACCTCTGCTATGTGCTGTACTTGACAACAGTGTGGCGCTCATTTGTTATGAGCATGGAAATTAGCACCACGTCCAGTTGGTGATTCCACCTGTGTGACCACACCAACAATTAATGAATCCTCGAATTTGGAAGCAGTGTCAACTCCACATGTTCTATTTTTACCATCCTTCAATGTCTAAGGTATGAGTGTTATCTGTGATCTATGCCACTGATGGGTAACTGTGGGAGGTGTTGCAAATAAAGATTGGGACACGTTAATAGCTGAATACCAGATTGTCATCCGTAGTGCATTTTTCAAAGTGGGACTTTTTCCCGCAACTTCTTTAGGAAAAGAAAAAAGATTGTGTGCTTGCATGAAACACTTATGAAAAAACTTTGAATGTATTAATAATGTAGGGTATGATTGCAGAAGTCACACTTTGCACATACTTACTCTATCGGTGATGCATACATCTGTGGATCTTTTTGATAAGCAAATAATGTCAATACATATTTACAGCTTTATTTGACATTGAAACTCTGAAAGAGTGCATTTGTTGTTATTTTGAGCTTGCTTTTTTCATAAAGTATTTAACTTTTTACATATTTCTATTTGTAGATTCATGAATATTGATATATTTTTTGGTATGCATATTATTTTAGTCTAGGTGTGTAACATATTTCACATCTGGAAATAGCTTATAGATATTGGAAAGGTAAAAAATGCATTGGCTTTTTATTGGAGCACAATGATTTATGCAATGGCAATCGGACTGTACCAGACTTGTCTATGCTTGATGTTGTGTCAACAAACAAAAACAGTTAAGGTCAGTTCCAATGTCTATCTGTGCATAAGGGAATAGTTTGTATGAGCATTTGATTATTCATCCTTTATAGTCATGAGAAGTATTGGGCAACAGTTTAGAATTGTATCAAATGAAAGCAAAGAAAGGTGCACCTAACAGTGTCTGGCCAAAGATGTTAGAAGCTTGTCGTTTCTCTATGATGATTCTGCACTAATGTAGAATATATTATACATTTATTGTATGAAAGTGATTTGTTAGCATTATGTTATGCTGTTGTTTATATAGTTTAGACCAGAACTAGATTTAAAAATCGTTTTGCATGATAGATGCTGCAATAGTTGAAAGGAAAAAAAAAAACACTTACCAATATTCTTGCTACAATGAGAGGAACTAAGGAATACTGATATAGGAGACTCTTTGGGGTTAGATGCATGATCAGAAACTTAGGACCTCCAATTATGGTTTGTTAATTAAGTTGATCTGAGTATGGTTGAGATGGATTTCCAGAGTGGATTTGTTTATGTAATCCACAGAAACAATATATAGAACACATGAGACACGGATAATTGTGTTCCATGGATCCTGTAACTGTTTTGTGGTTCTTTCATCATAGATTTTTATCCATGTTAGAATGTATATGTAATAAAGGAAGCTATCGACTAGGCACTGCGGAACACTTCTTTCACAGAAAAGAGTACCAGGCGCGTAGGTCTGCAAGCATACATTTGCTGTTGTGGAATAAAGAGGCTTCTCATTTTGTAAAAAGTGATGGCTTTGTGATGGAAAAGTACTGTCAGAGAAAAAACAAAAGTAAAGACAAGTGCTACAGTCCGTGCAGATTTGGCTTTCATAGGCCTGTGACACCAGTTGGTTAAGTGAATAGTTTGATGTCATCTATTCAATATCATGTTACTGGTCAGTCACCAAGAAATACCATTCTTTTAAAAAGAGTTAAGCAATGCCAAATTATTAATGATTACAATTCTGTTATTGCTCAGCTTTGCAATACAAATACTGACATACAGGGGGTAATTCATAGAATTCAGCGCACAAGTGGCGCACGCGGCTGGCGCACAGTGTGCGCGTGCGAATCCCTGCGCCATCCGCGTGCGCTAAAATCCATTTCTGCGCACAGCGTATTCATGGATTCCAGCCAACAAAACCAGCCGTGGCGCACAGCAGCGCAGCGACCCTGCAGCAGCTCCAGTTACGCCCCCAAGAACGCCTCTCGCGCAGGGAAAAGCCATCAATATACCCAATCCAGCGCAAAGGGCTGCGCTAACCCTGTACCAGCACTGCAAGCGGGCTACGTGCATCACTGGGGTGCGCGGGAAGTATCTCACGCGATTGGCCCTGTGCGAGCAGGGTACGTGTATTTCAGGGGTGCGCGGGAAGTTCCACACGCTATTTCCGCAGGGTACGTGTATTTCAGGGGTGCGCGAGAAGTTCCACACGCTATTTCAGCAGGGTACGTGTATTCCAGGGGTGCGCGGGAAGTTCCACACGCGATTCCATCAGGGTACGTGTATTTCAGGGGTGCGCGGGAATTTCCACATGCGATTGGGCCCGTGCGAGCAGGGTACACGTATCTCAGGGGTGCGCGGGAAGTGCCACACGCGATTTCAGCAGGGTACGTGTATTTCGGGGTGCGGGGGAAGTTCCACACGCGATTTCAGCATGGTACGTGTATTTCAGGGGTGCGCAGGAATTTCCACACGCGATTGGGCCCGTGCGAGCAGGGTACGCGTATCTCAGGGGTGCGCGGGAAGTGCCGCACGCGATTTCAGCAGGGTACGTGTATTTCGGGGTGTGTGGCAAGTTTCACACACGATTTCAGCAGGGTACGTGTATTCCAGGGGTGCGCGGGAAGTTCCACACGCAATTCCATCAGGGTATGTGTATTTCAGGGGTGCGCGGGAATTTCCACACGCGATTGGGCCCGTGCGAGCAGGGTACGCGTATCTCAGGGGTGCGCGGGAAGTGCCACACGCGATTTCAGCAGGGTACGTGTATTTCGGGGTGCGGGGCAAGTTTCACACGTGATTTCAGCAGGGTACGTGTATTCCAGGGGTGCGCGGGAAGTTCCACACGCGATTCGATCAGGGTACGTGTATTTCAGGGGTGCGCGGGAATTTCCACACGCAATTGGGCCCGTGTGAGCAGGGTACGCGTATTTCAGGGGTGCGCGGGAAGTTCCACACGCGATTCCATCAGGCTACGTGTATTACAGGGGTGCGCGGGGAGCACCACACGTGGCCTACCCTGCACATGTCCTGCAGGCACCCCATCCACCATGGCCATGCCCCCCAGCCAACCCACATGTCAACTTGCACTACTGCCCACCAACGCATGTCCCCCTGCACCCCCAGCCACCAGGGGCACACTCCACCAGGCCCCCACCCATGTCTCCCACCCCCCCACCCCCCAGCACTGTGGGGCACCTGCCAGCAGGCCCCCACCCATGTCCAACTCATGTTCCCCACCCCCCCACCCCCCAGCCACCAGGGGCACCCTCCACCAGGCCCCCACCCATGTCTCCCCCCCAACCCCCCAGCACTGTGGGGCACCTGCCAGCAGGCCCCCACCCATGTTCAACTCATGTTCCCAACCCCCCCACCCCCCAGCCACCAGGGGCACCCTCCACCAGGCCCCCACCCATGTCTCCCACCCCCCCACCCCCCAGCACTATGGGGCACCTGCCAGCAGGCCCCCACCCATGTCCAACGCATGTTCCCCACCACCCCCACCCCCCAGCACTGTGGGGCACCTGCCAGCAGGCCCCCACCCATGTCCAACTCATGTTCCCCACCACCCCCACCCCCCAGCACTGTGGGGCACCTGCCAGCAGGCCCCCACCCATGTCCAACTCATGTTCCCCACCCCCCCACCCCCCAGCAACCAGGGTCAGCCTCCACCAGGCCCCCACCCATGTCTCCCACCACCCCCACCCCCCCAGTCACCAGGGGCAGCCTCCGCCAGGCCCCCACCCATGTCCAACTCATGTTCCCCACCACCCCCACCCCCCAGCAGGCCCCCACCCATGTCCAACTCATGTTCCCCACCCCCCAGCACTGTGGGGCACCGGCCAGCAGGCCCCCACCCATGTGCAACTTATGTTCCCCACCACCCCCACCCCCCAGCACTGTGGGGCACCTGGAAGCAAGCCCCAACCCATGTGCAACTCATGTTCCCCACCACCCCACCCCCCAGCACTGTGGGGCACCTGCCAGCAGGCCCCCACCCATGTCTCCCAGCACCCCCACCCCCCAGCCACGAGGGGCAGCCTCCACCAGGCCCCCACCCATGTCTCCCTCCAACCCCACCCCCCAGTCACCAGGGGCAGCCTCCACCAGGTCCCCACCCATGTCTCCCACCACCCCCACCCCCCCAGTCACCAGGGGAAAACTCCACCAGGCCCCCACCCATGTCTCCCACCACCCCCACCCCCCAGTCACCAGGGACAGCCTCCACCAGCCCCCACCCATGTCTCCCAGCACCCCCACCCCCCAGCCACCAGGGGCAGCCTCCACCAGGCCCCCACCCATGTCTCCCAGCACCCCCACCCCCCCAGTCACCAGGGGCAGCCTCCACCAGGCCCCCACCCATGTCTCCCACCACCCCCACCCCCCCAGTCACCAGGGGCAGCCTCCACCAGGCCCCCACCCATGTCCAACTCATGTTCCCCACCACCCCCATCCCCCAGCACTGTGGGGCACCTGCCAGGAGGCCCCCACCCATGTCCAACTCATGTTCCCCACCACCCCCACCCCCCAGCACTGTTGGGCACCTGCCAGCAGGCCCCCACCCATGTCTCCCAGCACCCCCAGCCACCAGCCACCAGGGGCAGCCTCCACCAGGCCCCCACCCATGTCTCCCACCACCCCCACCCCCCCAGTCACAAGGGGCAGCCTCCACCAGGCCCCCACCCATGTCTCCCACCACCCCCACCCCCCAGTCACCAGGGGCAGCCTCCACCAGGCCCCCACCCATGTCTCACACCACCCCCACCCCCCCAGTCACCAGGGGTAGCCTCCACCAGGCCCCCACCCATGTCTCCCACCACCCCCACCCCCCCAGTCACCAGGGGCAGCCTCCACCAGGCCCCCACCCATGTCTCCCAGCACCCCCACCCCCCAGCCACCAGGGGCAGCCTCCACCAGGCCCCCACCCATGTCTCCCAGCACCCCCACCCCCCCCAGTCACCAGGGGCAGCCTCCACCAGGCCCCCACCCATGTCTCCCACCACCCCCACCCCCCAGTCACCAGGGGCAGCCTCCACCAGGCCCCCACCCATGTCCAACTCATGTTCCCCACCACCCCCACCCCCCAGCACTGTGGGGCACCTGCCAGCAGGCCCCCACCCATGTCCAACTCATGTTCCCCACCACCCCCACCCCCCAGCACTGTGGGGCACCTGCCAGCAGGCCCCCACCCATGTCCAACTCATGTTCCCCACCACCCCCACCCCCCAGCAGTGCAGGGGCACCCACCACCAGGCCCCCACCCGTGTCTCCCACCACCCCCACCCCCAGCACTGTGGGGCACCTGCCAGCAGGCCCCCACCCATGTCCAACTCATGTTCCCCACCACCCCCCAGCACTGTGGGGCACCTGCCAGCAGGCCTCCATCCATGTCCAACTCATGTCTCCCACCACCCCCACCCCCCAGCACTGTGGGGCACCTGCCAGCAGGCCCCCACCCATGTCCAACTCATGTTCCCCACCACCAGCACTGTGGGGCACCTGCCAGCAGGCCCCCACCCATGTCCAACTCATGTTCCCCACCACCCCCACCCCCCAGCACTGTGGGGCACCTGCCAGCAGGCCCCCACCCATGTGCAACTCATGTTCCCCACCACCCCCACCCCCCAGCTCTGTGGGGCACCTGCCAGCAGGCTCCCACCAATGTCTCCCAGCACCCCCACCCCCCAGCCACCAGGGGCAGCCTCCACCAGGCCCCCACCCATGTCTCCCACCACCCCCACCCCCCCAGTCACCAGGGGCAGCCTCCACCAGGCCCCCACCCATGTCTCCCACCACCCCCACCCCTCCAGTCACCAGGGGCAGCCTCCACCAGGCCCCCACCCATGTCTCCCACCACCCCCACCCCCCTAGTCACCAGGGGCAGACTCCACCAGGCCCCCACCCATGTCTCCCAGCACCCCCACCCCCCAGCCACCAGGGGCAGCCTCCACCAGTCCCCCACCCATGTCTCCCACCACCCCCACCCCCAGGTCACCAGGGGCAGCCTCCACCAGGCCCCCACCCATGTCTCCCACCACCCCCACCCCCCCAGTCACCAGGGGCAGCCTCCACCAGGCCCCCACCCATGTCCCCCACCACCCCAACCCCCCAGTCACCAGGGGCAGCCTCCACCAGGCCCCCACCCATGTCTCCCAGCACCCCCACCCCCCAGCACTGTGGGGCACCTGCCAGCAGGCCCCCACCCATGTGCAACTCATGTTCCCCAGCCAACATGTCATCACAATCTAGATCCCTGGTCCCTATGGTCAGCCTCCAAATGCAAAACACCCACCTGAGTATTGCATCCACCCACTCATAATTTGCAATTACATCACAGAACACCAATTGCAAGTTCCGAAACAAACACATTTCCTTCACATACACCCAATGGGTGTCAGTGAATCTCAAAACACATATCATGAAATGCATGAAACCAATGAGATACCACACATTGAAGTTCACCAAAAAAAATATGTATTAAAGGAAACATAAATAGAATAAAAAATGAACAGAAACGTGAATGTACAAAAATGAAAAGAAGCATGTCCGTTAAAAAAAGCAAAACCAAAAATAAAATTCCAAAGTAATGTTGTCCAAAGTCAATGTCCACAAAACAAAATCCAATGGGAAATAAAAAAGAAAGCCATTGCTCCATGGTTAAAAAGTGAAAAAAAAATACAATCCAACTGTGAACTATGTACATGGGAACAAGCCAGGGTCCATTATCCCAACAAAATAAAGGAAACCTATCTAACTACACTAACTAATAAAATAAACTATATACAAAAATGTGGCCAATGTCCAAAAGGTCCAAATAAAATAAAAACAAAAATGAAACCTAACACTACCTACATAACTATGTACAAGGGCAGCGGGCTAGTTTCACGGCTCACTTGTGGATGTCCCGGGCCAGGGCATCATCAAACTCCTCCTCAATGTCCCGGAGGCGGTCCTCCTCCATGGCCCCAAGGGTCCGCAGGGCCGTCGACGTCTCCACCTCCAAACCCCTGCGGATTGCCTCGAGGCACTCGGCCCGCCTCAGGGCCCTCCGCATGGAGTTCTCCGCCCTGACCATTGTGAGCCGTGCCTCTTCCGCCCGCTGCCGCTCCGCATCTATGGCATGGCCCAACCGCTGCCACACGGAAGACACTCTCTGTCCTGGGTCCTCCTGCCCTCCGGCCGATTCCTGCCCCTCCGATGTTGAAGGCCCCGAGCCTTCATGGCTCCCACCACATTGCTGCTGCTGCTGTGCCTCTGCCCGTGCACTGCCTCCTGCTGCCTGCACATCCTCCGCCGGCTGGGGTGCAGTCGTAGATGTGGCCACCCCTGCTGGACGTCCGACTCCCGACTGTGGCAGGGATGCCTCCTCCACCAGCCTGGCCGAACCTTCAGAGGCAGCTCCACAGGGCACCCAGGTGACTGATGGGTGGGAAGATGGCACAGAGGACGACTGGCGCGTAGGGGGTCCAGTTGAGGAGGGGGTCAGAGCAAGCCCCATCAGACGGAGGAATCCGGCCTGGGTGACCTGTCCCAGCAGGCTGACGTGGTCAACGAGCCATTCGAGATGACGTGCAGTCTCTTCATGAAAAGACTGCAGGTCACCTCGCATGGCCTGTTGACGCAACGCCACCCCAGCCAGGACAGGCTCAACCCCAACCTGGATAGCCACGTCCGCAGGCAGAGGAAGGCCAGTTGACGTGAGCTCATCCCCTGCCTGAAAAGGGGTCTGGACGTAGGCATCCCTGCTGGTGCAAGATGATGCAGGGACAGGATCAGGGACAGGATTGCACACTGGCACCTCCGCGGCGGCCTGTGCTGCCTCCTGTCCCTGGTCCTGCACTGCACCACTAGCACCAGTGGGATCCCCACCTCCAGACCCCGTCTCTGGTGCTTGCACGGCCTCCTCCTCCACCAAACCCCTCACCAACCTGGATGACTCCGTGCCATCTTCCCCTGTTGGGCCCTGTGGGGTCCCAGCTGCCCCTTCTGCTGCCGAGGAGTCCAACTCCAACCTCCGCCTCTTGGACCTCCCCCCGGCAGCTGCGGCCTGGAACGCGGCACCAGACTCCTCACTCCCCGACGAGATGACAACATGGGAGGGGAGCCGGGCCTTGCATCTCCGGCTGGCGGTGGGATCCCCGCCGCTGTGCTCCACAGCACCTTCTCCGCCCTCTTCATCAGTTGACGCTGCAGACAGGGAGAAACAAAACACAGGCATCAGGGCACTGTACAATGGACACATACACACATGACAGTTGTACATGAGTGGCATTGGCAAACCTCAGACATGTCATCACAATCCCCAACACACATGTCATTACAACTCGCACACATGAGCCATACCACAGCCATATCGCAACTGCCACCACCATCCATACACATACAACAGCATGAGCAGCCAAAGATGAGCCAGACATCACATGCAACACAGGAAGTGCACCACACATGTACACACACCACCACACTTGCATGCATGTGTACACCTCTGCCAAGTGTCGCAGTGTTCAGACGGGCATCCATGTCACATCTGCCAATCAGGCTTCCACATACCGCTGTCACATGCATCCATGTTGCATCACTGTTGCACTCTTGTCAAATACACACACATGCACATGTACACAGTGCTGATACATGCAGCCAAAAACAACATACATGCGTGACATCACGGACATGTATACTTACATACACATTCATCCAAACATGTGTGCCCACACAACTGCATTTGGCATGCAAGCCTACACACACAAGCACCATCCATGTCTTACACATTACAGCCCTCGCATGTGTCAGCCCCACGGCCCTGTACACCCCCACCCATACTCGACCCCATACAAACAGATGTGCAACCTGCACACTACTGAATCATCACCACACGCACTGCTCAAAATAAGGATGCATGTACACTCACCGCTCGACTCCAGACGGGTCTGCTTCTCAAGGACCTGGACGTGGAGCTCTGGGGATATGCGTTCCAGGACCCTCATCTGTTCTTCCGACAGGTGGCCCCGCCGCCCCTTGGCATCCGCTGCCTTCAAGAGGCGCCCGGCCTCGTTCAGGGTCCTGGACCTGAAGTCCTCCCAGCGCTTCTTGACATGTTGTAAGTCGCGGACTGCCACCTCCTCCGAGTTGATGGCAGTCACGATGTCAGTCCAGATCCGAGTCCGTCCTTCCTTGTCAGCGCGGGAACTTCCGAAGAGGGCATCATACTGCCCCAGGACTTGCTCCACCATTACACCAACTTCGGTGGCACTGAAGCTGGTGCCCCTCTGCCTCTCTGGCCGGGGGTTGTCAGTGGTCCCAGATGGTGTTTGCCCCGACATGACAACCCCAGAGGCAGGAGTGGGTGGGCAACTGGGTCCTGGGGCTGGGCTGTGGAGCGATGGAATCCCAGTCGGGAGTCTTCAGTTCCAGCAGGGGTGGTCACAGCAACAGCATCCCTGGCTGATGTGCAGGCAGCAAATGGCAGGGCACGTGGGCAGCAGGCAGTCAGGCAGCAGCAGATGGCAGTAGTTTGGCCTTCTGGGCAGGAGCATGGTCTTCCGTGTGCTTACGCGTGGCCAGCTTGATACGGAGTGATTTGGCACGTGAAAAATCTGCACGTCAGCGTGTAATTCGAGGAAAGGCCCTTAGCGCGTAAGCGCGTCTGCACGCATACGCATTTTCATTTGACAGAAGGCCCCTCAAGCGCAAGCGCCCCTGTGACGTGACGCGTACAGACGTGCATGGGCATTACAGCGCGCGTGAAAAACTGCAGGTCCGCGTGTAATACGAGGAAAGGGCCCATGCGCATAAGCGCGTGTGGAAACTGCACGTCCGCGTGTAATACGAGGAAAGGGCCCATGCGCGTAAGCGCACGTGAAAAACTGCACGTCCGCATGTAATACGAGGAAAGGGCCCATGTGCGTAAGTGACGTGACGCGCGCGTGCGTTTCCTTCAGCACGGGTTAAAGGTGAGCGGGCCCAGCAGTTCGCTGTACGTGCCTTTCGTGGAGACCGACGTGTGTTGCTGCTTCCTGTTGTTTCACGCGCCATCACAACTTCACAGCTATCAAGGACGTATCTCTTTTTTTGGCAGGGGTATTGGCTACGCGTGTTTTTCTGCATCGCGCTAGTCAGACGGTGAGTCGCACACGCTCTTTTTCCCACTGCGGGTGCCCCTGTGTATCGCACCCATTTTCGATGTCATAGTAGCCTGCGTGTCCCACGCGTACGCGTTATTCGTGTTACTGGGTGCCACCGCGTACTGCGGGAGGTTGAATCCACGCACGTAGGCTGCAGGGTTGCGTGCACGGTTTTACTGCAGTTTTGGGGTGCCTGAGCGTTGCGTGACCCGTCACCACATCACTGGGGTCACATACAGCCTTGCAGGTGCAGGGGGGCTGTTAACATCTTGCTTCCCACCCCCTTCACCCCAATTGCCCAGGTCAATTGTGGTGTACACCTCCCATTGGCACCACTCCATCTGTGCCAGCACTACTACATCTGTGCCATGGTTGGGAGGCCACCAAAGGTGAGGGGCGCCTCAGCTGGGCGTACTCCTCGTGGCGGGTGTGGTCGGGGACGTGGCCGTGGTGACCAGGGAGTAGGGGGACTCCAGGGTGTCCAGGGCAGCCACAGAGGGGGAAGAGGCAGGGATGCGCCACTTGAGCACAATGTTGTGCCATGTGTCTGTGCAGCCATGCCACCACCCCCTGTGGTTCCGGGGGATGCAGCTCCTGCATCTGGCACTGGCACCCATATGACCCGGCAGTCCGTTCCATCGACTGCCACGGGCCCAAGGGTAGTGGTAGCTGCAGGTGCAGCTGTGGACACCGCCACCCAGGCTCAGGGTCTGCCACCGCAGGCTGCGTTGGCACTTGAAGAGCCCTTGGTTGATCTCCAACAGGCCAGGGGGGAAACCATAGGGGCAGGCCGGGCTGCTCAGACCAAGTCACGTGTCCCTGGGGCAGTCATGTCATCTGCTGCCCCGAACAGCCGGTGTTGGCAAGTGCAGGGGCAGATGCACCCAACAGCACCCCGGTTGTGAGTCTGCCAACCAGGACCGTTGCGGTCAATGACCCTGCCACAGCTGATGTTGCTGCGCAGGGTCCATTAGTGGGCACCCAGCTGCCACTGACACAAGTCAGGCCTTTGGTCATCCCTCCACCTGCCACTCCCTTGGCTCAATCCACCGAACCCACTGGCCATACTGGTCAGGGCGGCATTAGCCAGCCAGGGTCTGCGCCACAGTCCAAGAGGAGGAAGGTTGCACCTGCAGCACAGGCTGGGACCCCACACACAGCCACGACCTCCTGGACGTCGAGGAAGAAGCCTTTCTGTAAGCACTAACTGGACTTCCTCGTGGACTACGTGCGGGGCCACAGCCGTGACATGCTAGTGGGTGCCAATAGTCAGACTACGGCTGCCCAACGTGACACCCACTGGAAGCATGTTGCGGAACATGTCAGTTCATTCGGCCATGAGGTGCGCACAGCGCAGGAGTGCAAAAAGCGTTGGAATAACATCAAGCGCAGCACTACGGCCAAGCGTGCCTCAAATTACAACTTGACTCTGGTGACTGGCGGTGGGCCTGCACCAGAGGAGGAAGAACTCACTCCGCATGAGGCTCTCGTTGCGGAGTTCATACCACCTGAATTGGTCGAAGGAGTAGGAGAGAAGCTGGACTTTGATGCCCAGTCCAGTGAGTGTTGATGCGTGTTTGTTGAGGACGTGTGTGTTTCACTTGTGGGATGTGTTGTGCATGATTGCTGCTACATGTGACGTGTACATGGTTCTGATGTGTAAGTAATGCAATGCTACCGTCATGCATGTCTCCTCTGCCTGCATGCGGGACTCCATGTAGGCATGCTCCCTTGCCCCTCCTCTGCCACTCTGCACCCCAGTTCCACCTTTGCACTGGTCTGCTTCAATCTTGCCAATGTGTACTTTCTTGTTCATGTGTCCTGTGTAGATGCTAACTTCCAGCGTAGAATCTGCCAGACATATGCCGTGTGGTACAGCCTTAGTACTCGATGGAGGGTATCTCACTTGTACTGTGCATGGGTCAGATGTCCTGCAGGGACATGAGTGCCCATTCATGCTCCATGTGCATTGCACGCATGCCCCTATGTGTCCTTGACTGGATGATCACTGTAATATAAGTCCTTGGTTACATACATTGCCTGCCATCTCATCAGCCTTCCCATGTCAACTGTGGCTCAGTCCTGCGTTGCACACATGTTTAGGCTCTGACAATCTGTGTGGCTCACAGGCCTCAGCCTGTTCAATGGCCAATGACTCTGTCCAACTCTTGTTGTGTCTTCTTCACACGTGGGCGGCCTCCGGAGTTTCCATCATGTGTCCTGCCCACTGTCCCAGCATCATTTGCAGTGTTGTAATTTGAATCACATTAAGCTGTTGATGCCAGGTGTATGGTCAGCCTTTTGATACCATGCTAGGCATCCCTGCTTTGGTACTGGGGTGGAGGGGTGCTTGGCTTCTAGACATGGTACACATTGAATGCACAATGCACGTGATGTCTGAATTTGACATTGCACTGCCTTCACATTTCCTGGCACACACCATGTAGTGCTTGTACATGTAGGTAGTGAGTGGCGTACACATTTTCTGCACTGCATAGACCCACTTCCATGGAAACTGCCACCTTTCAACAGGTCTGATCACAGAAGCTATTCAAAGTATACCCAGCATGCATGCCAGGTCATATGTTGTGTGTCACATGTCTGCCCGGATACCTTTGCTGTCGGTGTGTGTGTGTGTCATGTGCTTCTGACATGTGTATTGACCTTTTTCTCTCTATTTTTGACACAATGGAGGCGGAGGATGGTGTTGTCATGCCAGACACAGGGTTGGTAACACCACATCAACCCAGCACTAGTGGGGGTCGTGGGGTGGTAGGCCACAAAAACCCCCAAGTGCTGCAGTCCATCTTGTCTCTGGCTGCCTATGAGTCCAGCCTTCATGACGACTCTGACGTCCATGTTGAGTTGGATGAGCATCAAGTCCATGTGTCAGGGGTGAGTGATTCTGATGTGGACACTCCTCTGTCTGCGACACCTGCACTGAGGGATCAGACAGTCTTGGTTCCTCCGCCCGTGGTGGATCGGGACGCAGGGTCACCCTCCACACCAGTCACTGATGTGCCTGGAACATCACGTCGACGGGGGCATGTAGTCGTGCAGCCGCAGGCGGTGCCAACACTGCGAGGACCCCCGGTCCTTGGGTCCCGCAGGGGTCAAGCCCGGCAACGCGGTCGCCGCGCGCAACCGCTGTATACTGAGTGGGAGCAAGACATGACTGCCAATTCTGAACGGCAGGGGGCAGCAATGGAGAACATCGCTGAGAGCATGGAGCGTGTGGCCCGATCTGTGCTCCCCACTGCTAGGCAGGTGCTTCTCCAGCAGCAGGCGGCACGGTCCACGGCCCGCTCGCCCAGGCTGGGCATAGCGGCCTCAGACAGGGCACGCCAGGCTGAAATGTCGTCTCTGCATCAAGCAATTGCTGCTCATGCAGAGGCACACATGGATGCCCTGAGGGAGGAGTATGCTTCCCTCAGATCCACTCTGGGTGTCCTTATGATGTCCCAGAGGCACCAGGCAGAGGAGAGGTTTGCACAGCTTGAGCGTACCATCTCGGCTGAGCTACAGGCTTGCCGGGAGGTGCAGCGGTTGTCCAGCCGGGCCTTGCAGGAGGAACTCCGTGTTACACGTGCTACCTTGCAAGAGGAAGCACGTGTATCACGTGAGGTTCTGCATGCAGACCTACGTCACATCGCCACACAGAACCAGGCTCACCCGTCCGGCAGACTTGCTGCTGACGAGAGGCAAGCTGCGGCTAGGCATGGCCAGGCTACTGTGCCACGTCCTCCTTTCCAGGATGAGCCAGACTCGGACGACCATCTATCTCCCACATAGGTCGTGCTGTGCAGGCGTTGAGCCCATGGAGGATTTTTTTTTGGCTCAGCATCATCGCATGTGGATGTTGAGCAGCACCCTGTACCACCCCCCTCCTGGGTGCCTCCCCTCCCCCCCGGGTCGTATGTGGCCATTTTTGATTTTTCTTTTAGTTTAGTTAGTTAAGTTTCTGTTTGATAGTTAGTTTAAATAGGTAATGTAGGTTTTCCATAGTTAGTGTAATTAGTTAGTAGTTGATTTAGTTTAAAGTTGCTAGTCTATTGTGCTTTCATGTGACGGTGCGGTGCTTAGTGGCTTTTGAAGGTATCCACTGTCTGTTCCAGCTGGGCCCTTCATGGTTGTCTTGTGTATGTGTTTGCTGTTTGGGGTCCTTGACTCACATATGCCACTCCTGCCTCCCTTATCCATGGGCTCGCAAGTATGGTTCGGTGTTACAGCATTTTACACAAGGGCTCTGGACTGTCATATCTGTGGCATGTCTGGTGCTGTGTGACTTGTGTTGACACCCCTAGTTGGGATGATTTAGGTGTCATTGTCCACTGTTCAGCTTTTGCTAGATGGGGTGTGTCATGATTAATGTGGACATTGATTGCTATGCATTGTGTATTATGTTTCATATCTTTCCTGTACATGTGCTTGTTGCAATTCATGCTGTAGATAGTGTTCCACACTTTGGAGGTGAAAGACGGACTGATGGTGTGATTTGTGATGCGACTCTCTGACATGGTCAAGTAATGAGATGCCTGATGAGACACACACAGATGACTTTGAAGCATTAATCATGTGTTTCATGCCCTTTCTGCAGGGGGATGAGCCTCCAGGGCATCTTTGCCAGCAGACATGGCCCATTGGACGACGGAATTCTGGACCTGTTTGTTGGTGCCCACATGCACATTTGTGCACAAGCAGAGGCACAGTGATTGCAGACCCACATCCTAGAACTGCTGACATGTTCCAAGGAACTCCAGGCAAGGTGAGCATCACAGGGGGGCCACGACACAGCAAAGCTTGCACCAGGCGAGTTGCACATGCAGGCTTAGTCACAGCACTGAGGGTGAGCTTAGACGAATATTGGTGTTGAAGCACACAATGCAGCTCAGATGTGTTTGGGAACTGATGGCTGTTGATAGTAGGGTTGTCTGGGACACATGCAGGGGCAGTGGCACATACCCTCCGGTACACCAAGGTCCATTGAGGCACTTGTATCAACCATGTAGCCTTCCGAGACATGGAAAGGGGCAGCTCACAGGGACATACAGCAAGGGACATACTCGGGTGCAGTGCATGTCTTTTCCACGTACTTCATGATAAATGCACTGCCAACTTTGTTCCGGTCATGGTGGTATGCAACTTGCTCTGTAGTCATGGCTTGCTATATGTGTCTGTCTGCTTACCCAGGGAACATTGCATGTTGTGTGAATTGTGACACATTGGTGTTCCATTTGCCACGCACCCACCAGCGGCTGCCTTACTGCATTGACTGTGTATGACCCGTCACAGGGGTGATGTTATATATGGGTACGAAGCATCAACCACAGATTGTCTGTTTGTAGAGTAGTTTGTTGCTATGGGGCATGTTTGGTGTTGTGTTTTTGTGTAAGTGGCACGTACAGGTTGTTGACTGTGGCTCCCTTTGCAGCATTGCAGTGCTCCTGTAACCGGACCTGAGAGTGCGCAGGCAGGAGGCCAGCACTCAAAACCAGAGTCTTGTTGTTTTTCTTACGAACTGCTCTGCATAGGCTTGCTGGGGAGTGTACTGATGCATGGATGTCTGTGTGGTTCAATTTGGTATGTTTTTTTCTCCCTAATCACCCGTGATCCTATGCAATTTTGAAACCTGTACCCTCCACCCGGTGTTCCTGCTTCCCGTGCCTATCCAAGCAACGTTCCCTGACCCTCTTTCCCCACTGGGGTTGCGGATGCCTGTGTAAGCCCCGAACTTGCAGGCGCCAAAACCCTAGAGGGGGTGGTTGGTACCACTCCTGAGCCTGGGCTACAGAAGGCCATGACAATGATGTCCAAGTTTGTTTGGATTGTGTATGTGTTCATGCAGGTTGTACATTTTCGTGTATTCCCTAGTTTGATGTGTCATTCCTCCTCCCCTCTCCTGCCACTCATTCCAGTCATCCAGTGTGTCAACACCTGTCCCGACTGCATATCCCTGAATCTCATTCCCCACCAGGGTCTCAGGGGCCTGTGTGAGTTTGACCTTGCAGGCACCCGGGACATGGTGGGGGTGGTTGTTTCATGACACTCCCGCGCCTGTACAGGGGACCTGTGACAGTACACATCCATTCATGGTGCATCATCCTATGTCATGTACCACACATGTCTCACATCCTGTCGTGACATTGTTTTGCTGTGCTACCTTGGTTGTTGCATCATTGTGGTAGTACTTGGCCTTTGTGAGGTACTGCTACGTCAAGTCATCTACTGGATGGTGTTCGGGTTCGTTTTTATGCCTTGGATTTAGTGATTTTGGAAATGAGTGTGGATTCTGAGGGTTCAGGCATCTTTTTACACACAAGGTGGGAGATGGTTACGAAGGGTGAAGGTGATCCTGTGGCCAGATGGAATTGAGGTTTGGAGGCTCCATGACCCAGGTGCAGTTGTTCAGTGGGTCATGGTCATTTGTGAGGGGGGGGGTTGTTGTTGATAGTTGCCTTGCCCTGCAGTGTGATGGGAACTCTGACATAGTAATGGTGGTATCCTATGTATCCTATGTACATGTTGTGTTCTGCTGATCAATGCCTGTTCATGTGTTGTGTTTTCCTTTCAGGTGCGAGGGGATAGTTGTGGTTTGACATGCTGGGGTGTACACATGGTGGATGTTCACATGTGATGTGTAGGGAACACTGATGGTCACTTGAGTGCACATGCATATGTGGAGTGCATGTCCTTGCAGAACCACACACTTGCACTCTGATGCACTACATGTACTCCGACCCTTGCATATCCACGTGTACACTGTTTGCCTTCTGGTGCCCACTGTGTCCCGGCAGCACATGTTCTGTGACCGATCATGGATCCAGTACATGCCTAATTTGATGTTTGACGTGGTCTGTCACTTAGATGTGATGCTCAGGGTGTGCATCACACACAATGGCTGTTCACTGTGATGTGCGCTGAGCAGCGTGATGCAGGAGTAGGACACTGCACACATGAGCTGCAGTGTTGATTTTGCAATGCATAATGTGCATGTAGACAGGCATTCATTGTGATGTTACGTATACGACTGTTGTAATGCATTTGGAAATGACTTATTTTGGGTGGGAGATTTTGTTGATCTGTCATTTCATCTGATTCTGGGTCAGGCAGCAGTGTCCGATGCCACTGTACATTTAGGACATGGCAATGTGTACCTTATCGTTACTGCATTGGTGTATGGGTATTGCTTGTCATGTTGATGTTTGGGAGGGTTTGAGTGACATGACAGTGATGGCCATGGCCTGTTTTGCAGGTGTGTGTGATGCACACCTTGCATGTCCGGGTCATCCGCTTCTCAGAGCAACTAGCTGGGGGTAGATTTCTCTCCGCAGCAGGGCCCTCCGACTGGAACAGACTTCCGGCCTGACTTGAACTTGAGGGGAACCATCTCCAGTTCTGGAAGCACCTCAAGACCTTCCTCTTTGCTTCTGCTTACTGTCTGCCTCTCCCTTGCAGAATTCTCCACTGGAACTGCACAGGAGCTGCAACTGGGCCACTCTCATCGACCTCAGTCCCTGGCCCAGCCACTCTCCACTTGCACTGCCTCCCTGGCAACCCCTGCACTGCAGTACTGTCTCTCTATCCCTACAGCCCTCCCTTCCCAGCACTTGTCTGCACTTACCTTTGTAGTTGCCACCAGGCGACCTATGTATTATTTTCTTGGGCTACTTCCCCTGTACTGGACTCCCCCCCACCCTTCCCCTTGCACTTTTCCCATTCCCCCTACCCCTGCACTTGCACAATCTCAATGACACCTGGCCTAGTAGTACCGTTCTCTGTGTTCCCTTGTTCCCCCCTCCCTGCCTCATTGCGCCTTGGAATACTTGTGTATGGCCCATATCATGTCATATGTCATATGTGTGCCTTTTGGTCACACAGGTTAGCTTGTGTTTAAGTAGCTAGGGATGCAGACGATGTGGCACTTCCATGGCAACTATCTCAGGGTGGTAGGGTTGTGACAGTTGACTGTCTCTTTGTCATCATCGATTGTCACCTGGTATGTGCCAGGCCTGTGTGCACTCCGTAGGGGTGGGAGTTTAGGTGAAAAATGTGGCCACAAGCTGGGTCCGGGCTTCCTTGCCACGTGCCCTGTCCCCTCCCATGGGCAGCGCCTCTGCCTGTGGTTGGGGATGTGGGGGCACCACCATGTCCACCGGGACGCCCTGACGTGTTGCAACATTGTGCAGGACACATGCTGCCACAATGATCCTGCACACTACTGGTGGTGCATAGAGTAGTTGCCCACCAGAGCGGTCAAGGGAGCGGAAACGTGACTTGAGCACTCCGAATGTGCGCTCCACTATGCCCCTGGTTGCAATATGGGCAGCGTTGTATCTTACCTGGGGTGGTGTGGTGGGGTTCCGGATTGGCGTCATCATGTGGTTGCTCAGAGGGTAGGCACTGTCCCCTGGGGAGGTGATAATAGTTGAGATTATTAGGGTTTGGATATGTGTCTGTGTGTGACTTGCATGCATGTGCAAGGGCATTTGTACTGACCTAGGAGCCATGTGTCGCCATGCTGCCCAGCTTCCAGGGCCCAGCTCAGGGTGGACATTCTGTATATGAAACTGTCATGGGTGGAGCCAGGGTAGTTTGCATAGACAGAGGTGATGATTCCCTTTGCATCACATACCACCTGTACATTGATGGAATGCCAGTGCTTGCGGTTTCGGTAGATGTGCTCAATGGCCCTAGGTGGACGATGGGGCACATGGGTGCAATCTATGGCACCGAGCACTTTGGGGAAGTGTGCCACCCTGAAAATATCCAGGACAACGGCCTGCCTTTCTGCGGGTGTTCTGGGCATGTATATGTGCCTGCGGACTGAGGGGCGCGCTGTCATGATTGTCAGTACCTGGTGTAGGCAGCGTGACTGCATGGCCTGTGAGACCCCCCCCACTATGGCAGTGGTCCGCTGAAATGACCCAGTGGCCAAAAAATGCAGGACATTGAGCACCTTCTCCAAGGGGCTCAATGCTTGGGAGCAAAGGGTGGGAGATGTGAGGTCATCTTCCCACTCCCTGACCAGGTCTAGGATGATATGGGGTGGAAACCTATACCTGCCATAGACCTGGTCGTCAGGCATCCCAAAAAGGCTTGTCCGTGGTGCGAAAATGCGTGCCCTGGCTATTCTCCTCCTCCTGCGGTGTCCCACGATCAGTGCAGCAACAAATGGGGCATTCATCGTAGCTGTATATACGCGTTTGTTGTTAGCGCGCACTTTTATGCTGTGCACGGGGATGGCTCCGCCTGCCTTCGTGTGGGCGGACGCGTTGACGCCTGTGCACATCTTCTGCCGTGCGTGGGTTTCCCGTATTCGGATACGGTCCGAGTGTCATCGCGTGTGATCGGAGGGGAGTGAGTGTACACGCACTGGCCTGGGTACGTGTGTTTCGTGGTGCGCGGGAAGTTCCACACGCGATTAGCCTGGGTACATGTGTTCCGGGGAGCCAGGAACTTTCACACGCGATTGGTGGAAATCCACGTGTGCTCTGTCATCACGTGCAATGAGGGAAACACCTGCGCGCGTCACGTCACAGACGCGCTCACGCGCTAAGGGCCTTTGGTCCAATGAAATCGCATATGCGTGCAGACGCGCTTGCGCGCTAAGGACCTTTCCTCGAATTACACGCTGACGTGCAGATTTTTCACGTGCCAAATCACTCCGTATCAAGCTGGCCACGCGTAAGCACACGGAAGACCACGCTCCTGCCCAGAAGGCCGAACTACTGCCCCCCAGAGCCCCGAGCACGCTCCCACCTGCCATCTGCTGCTGCCTGACTGCCTGCTGCCCACGTGCCCTGCCATTTGCTGCCTGCACATCAGCCAGGGGTGCTGTTGCTGTGACCACCCCTGCTGGAACCGAAGACTCCCAACTGGGATTCCATCGCTCCACAGCCCAGCCCCAGGACCCAGTTGCCCACCCACTCCTGCCTCTGGGGTTGTCATGTGGGGGCAAACACCATCTGGGACCATTGACAACCCCCGGCCAGAGAGGCAGAGGGGCACCAGCTTCAGTGCCACCGAAGTTGGTGTCCTGGTGGAGCAAGTCCTGGGGCAGTATGATGCCCTCTTCGGAAGTTCCCGCGCCGACAAGGAAGGACGGACTCGGATCTGGACTGACATCGTGACTGCCATCAACGAGGAGGGGGTGGCAGTCCGCGACTTACAACATGTCAAGAAGCGCTGGGAGGACTTCAGGTCCAGGACCCTGAACAAGGCCCGGCGCCTCTTGAAGGCAGCAGATGCCAAGGGGCACCGGGGCCACTTGTCGGAAGAACAGATGAGGGTCCTGGAACGCATATCCCCAGCGCTCCACGTCCATGTCCTTGAGAAGCAGACCCGTCTGGAGTCGAGCGGTGAGTGTACATGCATCCTGATTGTGAGCAGTGCCTGTGGTGATTTTTCAGTAGTGTGCAGGTTGCACATCTGTCTGTATGGGGTCGAGTATGTGTGGGGGTGTACAGGGCTGTGGGGCTGACACATGCGAGGGCTGTAATGTGTGAGACATGGATGGTGCTTGTGTGTGTAGGCTTGCATGCCAAATGCAGTTGTGTGGGCACACATGTTTGGATGAATGTGTATGTAAGTACACATGTCCATGATGTCACGCATGTATGTTGTTTTTGGCTGCAGGTATCAGCACTGTGTACATGTGCATGTGTGTGTATTTGACAAGGGTGCAACAGTGATGCAACATGGATGCATGTGACAGCGGTATGTGGAAGCCTGATTGGCAGATGTGACACGGATGCCCGTCTGAACACTGCGACACTTGGCAGAGGTGTACACATGCATGCAAGTGTGGTGGTGTGTGTACATGTGTGGTGCACTTCCTGTGTTGCATGTGATGTCTGGCTCACCTTTGGCTGCTCATGCTGTTGTATGTGTATGGATGGTCATGGCAGTTGCGATATGGCTGTGGTATGGCTGATGTGTGCGAGTTGTAATGACATGTGTGTTGGGGATTGTGATGACATGTCTGAGGTTTGCCAATGCCACTCATGTACAAATGTCATGTGTGTATGTGTCCATTGTACAGTGCCCTGATGCCTGTGTTTTGTTTCTCCCTGTCTGCAGCGTCAACTGATGAAGAGGGCGGAGAAGGTGCTGTGGAGCACAGCGGCGGGGATCCCACCGCCAGCCGGAGACGGAAAGCCCGGCTCCCCTCCCATGTTGTCATCTCGTCGGGAAGTGAGGAGTCCGGTGCCACGTCCCAGGCCGCAGCTGCCGGGGGGAGGTCCAAGAGGCAGAGGTTGGAGTTGGACTCCTCGGCAGCAGAAGGGGCAGCTGGGACCCCACAGGGCCCAACAGGGGAAGATGGCACGGAGTCATCCAGGTTGGTGGGGGGTTTGGTGGAGGAGGAGGCCGTTCAAGCACCAGAGACGGGGTCTGGAGGTGGGGATCCCACTGGTGCTAGTGGTGCAGTGCAGGACCAGGGACAGGAGGCAGCACAGGCCGCCGCGGAGGTGCCTGTGTGCAATCCTGTCCCTGATCATGTCCCTGCATCATCTTGCACCAGCAGGGATGCCTACGTCCAGACCCGTTTTCAGGCAGGGGATGAGCTCACGTCAACTGGCCTTCCTCTGCCTGCGGACGTGGCTATCCAGGTCCGGGTTGAGCCTGTCCTGGCTGGTGTGGCGTTGTGTCAACGGGCCATGCAAGGTGACCTGCAGTCTTTTCATGAAGAGACTGCACGTCATCTCGAATGGCTCATTGACCATGTCAGCCTGCTGGGACAGGTCACCCAGGCCGGATTCCTCCGTCTGATGGGGCTTGCTACGACCCCCTCCTCAACTGGACCCCCTACGCGCCAGTTGTCCTCTGTGCCATCTTCCCATTCATCAGTCACCTGGGTGCCCTGTGGAGCTGCCTCTGACGGTGCGGCCAGGCTGGTGGAGGAGGCATCCCTGCCACAGTCGGGAGTCGGACGTCCAGCAGGGGTGGCCACATCTACGACAGCACCCCAGCCGGCGGAGGATGTGCAGGCAGCAGGAGGCAGTGCACGGGCAGAGGCACAGCAGCAGCAGCAACGTGGTGGGAGCCATGAAGGCTCGGGGCCTTCAACATATGAGGGGCAGGCATCGGCCGGAGAGCAGGAGGACCCAGGACAGAGAGTGTCTTCCGTGGTGCAGCAATTGGGCCACGCCATAGATGTGGAGCGGCAGCGGGCGGAAGAGGCACGGCTCACAATGGTCAGGGCGGAGAACTCCATGCGGAGGGCCCTGAGGCGGGCCGAGTGCCTCGAGGCAATCCGCAGGGGTTTGGAGGTGGAGACGTCGACGGCTCTGCGGACCCTCGGGGCCATGGAGGAGGACCGCCTCCGGGACATTGAGGAGGAGTTCGATGATGCCCTGGCCCGGGACATCCACAAGTGAGCCGTGAAACTAGCCCGCTGCCCTTGTACATAGTTATGTAGGTAGTGTTAGGTTTCATTTTTGTTTTTATTTTATTTGGACCTTTCGGACATTGGCCACATTTTTGTATATAGTTTATTTTATTAGTTAGTGTAGTTAGATAGGTTTCCTTTATTTTGTTGGGATAATGGACCCTGGCTTGTTCCCATGTACATAGTTCACAGTTGGATTGTATTTTTTTGTTCACTTTTTAACCATGGAGCAATGGCTTTCTTTTTTATTTCCCATTGGATTTTGGTTTGTGGACATTGACTTTGTACAACATTACTTTGGAATTTTATTTTTGATTTTGCTTTTTTTAACGGACATGCTTCTTTTCATTTTTGTACATTCACGTTTCTGTTCATTTTTTATTCTATTTATGTTTCCTTTAATACATATTTTTTTTGGTGAACTTCAATGTGTGGTATCTCATTGGTTTCATGCATTTCATGATATGTGTTTTGAGATTCACTGACACCCATTGGGTGTATGTGAGGGAAATGTGTTTGTTTCGGAACTTGCAATTGGTGTTCTGTGATGTAATTGCAAATTATGAGTGGGTGGATGCAATACTCGGGTGGGTGTTTTGCATTTGGCGGCTGACCATAGGGACCAGGGATCTAGATTCTGATGACATGTTGGCTGGGGAACATGAGTTGCACATGGGTGGGGGCCTGCTGGCAGGTGCCCCACAGTGCTGGGGGGTGGGGGTGCTGGGAGACGTGGGTGGGGGCCTGGTGGAGGCTGCCCCTGGTGACGGGGGTGTGGGGGTGGTGGGGGACATGGGTGGGGGCCTGGTGGAGGCTGACCCTGGTGACTGGGGGGGTGGGGGTGGTGGGAGACATGGGTGGAGGCCTGGTGGAGGCGGCCCCTGGTGACTGGGGGGGTGGGGGTGCTGGGAGACATGGGTAGGGGCCTGGTGGAGGCTGCCCCTGGTGGCTGGGGGGTGGGGATGCTGGGAGACATGGGTGGGGGCCTGGTGGTGGCTGCCCCTGCACTGCTGGGGGGTGGGGGGGTGGGGAACATGCGTTGGACATGGGTGGGGGCCTGCTGGCAGGTGCCCCACAGTGCTGGGGGGTGGGGGTGGTGGGGAACATGCATTGGACATGGGTGGGGGCCTGCTGGCAGGTGCCCCACAGTGCTGGGGGGTGGGGGTGGTGGGAGACATGGGTGGGGGCCTGTTGGAGGCTGCCCCTAGTGACTGGGGGGGTGGGGGTAGTGGGAGACATGGGTGGGGGCCTGGTGGAGGCTGCCCCTTGTGGCTGGGGGGTGGGGGTGCTGGGAGACATGGGTGGGGACCTGGTGGTGGCTGCCCCTGCACTGCTGGGGGGTGGGGGTGGTGGGGAACATGCGGTGGACATGGGTGGGGCCTGCTGGCAGGTGCCCCACAGTGCTGGGGGGTGGGGGTGGTGGGGAACATGAGTTGGACATGGGTGGGGGCCTGGTGGAGGCTGCCCCTGGTGACTGGGGGGGTGGGGGTGCTGGGAAACATGGGTGGGGCCTGGTGGAGGCTGCCCCTGGTGACTGGGGGGGTGGGGGTGCTGGGAGACATGGGTGGGGGCCTGGAGGAGGCTGCCACTGGTGGTTGGGGGGTGGGGGTGCTGGGAGACATGGGTGGGGGCCTGGTGGAGGCTGCCCCTGGTGACTGGGGGGTGGGGGTGGTGGGAGACATGGGTGGGGGCCTGGTGGAGGCTGCCCCTGGTGACTGGGGGTGTGGGGGTGGTGGGAGACATGGGTGGGGGCCTGGTGGAGGCTGCCCCTGGTGACTGGGGGGGTGGGGGTGGTGGGAGACATGGGTGTGGGCCTGGTGGAGGCTGCCCCTGGTGGCTGGGGGGTGGGGGTGCTGGGAGACATGGGAGGGGGCCTGCTGGCAGGTGCCCCACAGTGCTGGGGGGTGGTGGTGGTGGGGAACATGAGTTGCACATGGGTGGGGGCCTGCTGGCAGGTGCCCCACAGTGCTCGGGGGTGGGGGTGGTGGGGAACATGAGTTGGACAAGGGTGGGGGCCTGCTGGCAGGTGCCCCACAGTGCTGGGGGGTGGGGGTGGTGGGGAACATGAGTTGGACATGGGTGAGGGCCTGCTGGCAGGTGCCCCACTGGGCGGGGGTGTGGGTGGTGGGGAACATGAGTTGGACATGGGTGGGGGCCTGCTGGCAGGTGCCCCACAGTGCTGGCGGGTGGTGGTGGTGGGGAACATGAGTTGGACATGGGTGGGGGCCTGCTGGCAGGTGCCCCACAGTGCTGGGGGGTGGGGTGGTGGGGAACATGAGTTGGACATGGGTGGGGGCCTGCTGGCAGGTGCCCCACAGTGCTGGGGGGTGGGGGTGGTGGGAAACATGAGTTGGACATGGGTGGGGGCCTTGTGGTGGGTGACCCTGGTGCCTGGGGGTGCAGGGGGACATGCGTTGGTGGGCAGTAGTGCAAGTTGACATGTGGGTTGGCTGGTGGGCATGGCCATGGTGGATGGGGTGCCTGCAGGACATGTGCTGGGTAGGCCCCTGTGGTGTGAGCCACCTGCAGGGGCTGTGGAGGGTGTAGAGGGAACACCTGGGAGGACCCACACGTGCAATTCACGTGTGCTGCTCCCGGCGCACCCCTGTAATACACCTACCCTGATGAGATCGCGTGTGGAACTTCCCGCGCACCCCTGGAATACACGTACCCCGCTCAATCGCGTGTGTAACTTCCCGCGCACCCCCGAAATACAAGTACCCCACTCAATCGCGTGTGTGACTTCCCGCGCACCCCCGAAATACACGTACCCCGCTCAATCGCGTGTGTAACTTCCCGCGCACCCCCGAAATACACGTAACCCGCTCAATCGCGTGTGTAACTTCCTGCGCGCCCCCGAAATACACATACCCCGCTCGCACAGGCCCAATTGCTGTATGTTGCCACTTTTATGATGCGCTGGGACTCTACCGCCTGCCTTCGTGTGGCAGACGTGTTTCAGCTTGTGCGTGTCTTTGGCTGTGCGTGGCTTTGCCCTATTCGATTCCATGAATACGTGTGGTTCGAGTGCGTGTGGGCGTTCCGTCTGCTTCCCTGCAGTACATCCCCAGTTACGCCCTTATTTTCGCGCGTTGTTCCCCATTCCGCGCGTTACGCCCCGTGTCCCGCCCACTTTCTGGTGTATGCGCCGAGGTTGTGCGCTTTCACTGTGCGCGTCGCGCACGCCTTTCGGGATGTTGCAGTGACTTGTGTGCCATGCACGGGTTTGGCGCTCATCCCGAGGTGTACACGCGCAGGGACTTCCATGAATCGCACGCGTGCGCGTGCGCCTGTTTTTTTCCACTTGCGCCTGCTTGCGCGAAGATTTTCGGCGCACGTTTGTTCCATGAATCGGCCCCACAGTATATTGCTAATGATACAATAGTTGTTGCTCGTTATGTTACAAATCTGAATGGAGATTTATCAGTACATAAGACTATGAAGCAGCACATTAGCTAACCACGTTGCCTCTGCATGGACGTATCCTTAGTATAGTTTGGCTAAGTCTTGCTGCAGCTACTACTAGAAATTGGGTACTTATGTTTTTGGAGTGAAATTCAGCAGCTACCTGAAACTATACCTGATAGTACAGAAATGTTAAAAAAAAACTTAATTTATACATATTATTCAAATTGATCTGTAGAGTTGGAGGATGGTTATTTATATGTACTAGCACAATGCCACCCATATCAAAATATGACACAGGAGAAGTAGAGTCTCAGCCACATGAAACTGTCTTGCCAAAATGCAGAGAAAAGGGCATTATTATTATTTTATTTGTGTGTTTTGTAGTTATTGCCATGACATGCAGAAAGTGATTTGCTTAAAATTGTATAACGTTCGAAGAATCTTTTTTTGCTAAAAAAGGCTAATTATAAATCCCAAATGTTGGCAGTATTTTGAGTTAATGTAGAAAGAATTGCATGTAGAAGAACATTTTGGCAGGTGAATTTCTAAGAGACTCCTGAGGGTATTTAAGATTCTGCAATAGGAAGTCATAATGTGCTTGGTGAGCCAATTATTGAAAGTTATGTTGAGCTTGCCATTCAAGATGTTGTAAGTGCAGTGCAACAAACTTAAGTTGCAGATCCATATTATGATGAAATAGTAAACTAAATGTAGAACAAAAAGAAGTTTATTATAAAATGAACAATACGTTCTTACTTGGTTTGCAGGATGACAAGCATGCATGTTCTTGTGTTCAATACAACATTATATTGTATGATAGTGGACAAGCAGGAACAGGTAGTTTTTTTTTAATTCAGGGAATAGGTGATGTAAAATATAACTGATTGGTCATTGACATGTATTGAAACTGCTGCAACAGGTTTAGCAGCATTCACTGGAGGAGGTTTTACTTTACGTCGACTTTTCATGTTACCAGAGGAGCATGACAATAATGTAGAATATCAAACTTGTGCCAAGTGCAGTACGAGAAGTAGAAAATGCTGTTAGAAAATATATGAAATACCTTGATTGTAGGTGAAGTCAGCATGGTGTCTACATTGATGCTAGCTTTTATTCAATTGCGAGTGCAAGAGGTTTTGAAGACTGACATTTGGTTTAGTGGTCTAGTAGTGTTTTAAAAATATATGCAATAGCAAATCCCATGACATTCAGGGAAAAAACATAGTTACATAGACTTTAAAGTGACCAATACAGTGTAGCCTATGACTACAATGAGATCACAGATCACATCACTGATGACATAACTAATTACATTGTGCCTCATTACGAGATTGGCAGTAGCCGTGCCCTTAATAAACTTGCTACAGGGATCGGTTCCCGCGAATGGGCCATTACCAGCCCATTATGAGATGAATGTGCCAGTAATTGCCCATTCGCGGGTGCCAGTGTGGGTGGGGAGCATGGTTGCACCTGCACTGTTTATAATGTTGCCGGTGCAATCGCGGGTGCCGCTCTGCATGCCTGGTCTGGTCTACGGTAACAACAGCGCTGGTAGCACTACTTGCACCGTTGTTGCCTTACCGCCACATTCATAATGGCCCATTGAATATACCTGATTTTAGCAATAATGGAATTAGACATAACATCATTTATAAATTAGCTCATGAGCCTTCCTATATGAATCTTCCACTTCATCCCAATGAACACAGACAAGATATTGAATTAACGTGGATGTTTCCAAATTTTGGGACGGCTTGTGTGAAGGTCCCCTCTGCAAAACCATACCAATGAAATTGCACATGATCTCAATCTCCTTTTTGCTGTGTTGTCCTTTACATGGAAATATTGCCAATTGTGAACTTTTTTTGTGCACAATGCTTTTTCTGTGGTGGTAAAGCTGAAGCCACCCACACCACCACATCAATGCTGGTCGCAGTCATTTTGAAATGAAGGACTGTGGAGGAAAAATAAACAACACAAAAAGGACTCTGCCACTTAATAAAAAAAAATTACTAAATAGAAATATCACCTAAAATAACAAATAAAAGCACACAACAAAGGACAAAGGTACAGGCAAAAGAGGTAAAAAAATGGATAAATCAAGGTTCTGTTAAAAGTTCCTGAAGGCTTACAGAGAAGTTCACCCACCAAGAGACAAAAATCAATGAAAGAGAACAGGAAAGAGGTGGTTGGAAGAGGGTCATAACCATGGTTACACTATATATCAACCAGCATGTGTTTTCAATACGTGCAGGTACACCCAAGTGCAATGATGTGTTAGCACCTAATATATTGACCAATCGCATGAGTAAATGAGGAGATGAGCATGCACATAGCTGTAGCCATTTTTGAGGGAAGGCCTACCACTTTGAAAGCTGTGTTCAGCACTGTGCCTGTTTTTCACAGTCAATCTGATCATGGGTTGCGCTCCCCTGGCTTAGCCGCACCAACAAACGGCTCAATCGCACACTGCAATATGTTCACACGGCTATGGCCTTGCCATATGACGAAATCCGCACATGCAAACTGTCCAAATGTCAAGCTCCAGCAATGCGGCTATCTGTATTCACGTCTGTGGTGCCAGCCAATCATATAATGCACTGCAGCTGCACGCCTACACATTACTCCTGGCCGCATCACTAAATGGACCAATCTCATGTTGCAATGTGTTCACGAGGCTACGCCCATGCCATGTGATGAAATCTGCACGTTTTGAAATCACCCAATAGGATGTCAGGCTTCTCCAACATGGCCACACATCTTCGTGCCTGATGCACCAGCCAATCATATCGCGCACTGCGGCTGCACGTGATACCTATCCTTGTCAATGAATCGTCCAATCATAAGATGCAATGTATTGATGTGGCTACGTTGTGCCATATGCTGAAGTACTGCATGTGCAAGTGACCAATCTGGGCATGCTGCACTGCATAGCCGCAAATAATCACCCCACCCAGAAAACAATAAATGTATATAGGCCATTGCTACTAGTGCTTTTTTATTGAAATGTTTAGCAAGTAACTACAAGAACTTTTGGTACTTTAATGCTTTTAATTGTTGTTACTTTTTACCCACTTTTATCCTAACCATGTTTTCCATTGTCTTTTGTTCAGTTTGTATACTTTTTGTTTAATGTTTTTTACGTTTTCATTTTTTCAGCTTTGTCTTTTCAGTATTGTCATTTTTGGGATTTTACATGTTCCTCCCCAGTTGGACATTTCAACATGTCTAACCATTACAACAGCAGCAGCTGCAAGGATAATGTCATCTTGGTCGACAATCCATCGCCGCCCAGGAAGAAAGCCACATTAATAAAAAACCCTGCAGACAGTTGGAGATATTTCAAGGCAAAAGAAAACTGCTCTAAGAAGGAGGCAGAGGATGTACAGTGAACATTGAACATGAAGACTCTGATATGTGGACCATCAAAAGTGCCATTGCAAAGCCTTTGAACATCTGTGGTGCTCAATCATCTGGTGAGCGTGCATTGGGATGATGTTGACGACACATATCAGAAATCGCACAATCACCACAAACATAAAATGCATGGAGCACCACCCACGTCCACCAGTGGGACATCACTGACATTAAATGAACCCTAAACCTCTGCAACAGTGTCCACTCCTCCATTTCCAATTTTACCAGCTCCCATTGTCTGAGTAATGAGAGTCATGTGTGAACTATGCCCCTAATGGGTAGCTGTGGGAAAGTGCCACAACTAAGGATTGGGAGAAGTTAATTTCTCAACACCAGATACAAAAATGTAAGTGGCAATTTGCCCCACTTTTTTGAGAAAATAAAAATAAAATAAAAAACAAAATAATACCAAGAAATATATATGTTCCTTTTTATTTTGATTGCTTTGTTATATGTGTCATCCGTATGTGTTTTCCTTCCCTGTTCCACTATTTCCTTGCCCAGAAATAGCCCATTTAAGGACCACCCTTTAAGTAAAAAAAAAAAGATGAAATTGAACACAGACTGCAAAAATATATTACAATAGGTATTTTCATTTATTTTATGCAGTTTGAGTGACTGACATCCCCCCAAACTTTCACTTATAACCACAATTATAATGTTGCCGGATGAGCCTGTAGCCATGGACATTCTCACTTTAGTTGTTGCACACCTTAGCCACGTCTGTATATACCTGCATCTCATTGGCTGGTGCTGTAGCTGTGACTATAAATAATATTACAATATATATATACAAATCTGTATATTCATGTCCATTGTACACACACATATATATATATATATATATATTCAGTGAAAAAACTTTGTTAAAGGGACGTTACGGTTAAGTTGCGCTGCTAAAAACCTTTCAAATTCAGTGAAAAAACTTAATTAAAGGGACGTTATGGTTAAGTTGCGCTGCTAAAAACCTTTCAAATTCAGTGAAAAAACTTTGTTAAAGGGATGTTATGGTTCCAAGTAAAACCGAAAAACCCTTGAAATTCGCCATTTATGGTAAGCTAAGCAACCATAACTCGCGCCATCACCGTGCACTGCTAAGACTAACACCCAGGACATCAAAGATGACATCACAAATGTCATTGATGACATCACAGATGACATCACATGTCTGACTCCCCCTGTTTTCCTTTCCTGACATATCTAGGCCACATGATTTTCTTCAGTAACAGTCAGGAACTAAAAATTGTAAATGTACTATATTTGTAGACTTATCCTTCAAGTATGTTCTTACAATAATTCCCTTATGGTCTCGTCATATCATATGAAACATATACATAGGGGAAGACACAACCTTGAAAGACAGCAATCCTTTTTGTGCATTAACATTATCAGTAGAGTTATCAGCACTTTCTGACAGTTTTGATGTTTTTTTATTACTGTACTTTATTACTGTTTTTCGGTTTTACTTGGAACCATAACGTCCCTTTAACAAAGTTTTGTCACTGAATATATATATACACAAAGTAAACCAACTAATGGGGTATTTGCCCATAATAGGTAAATTAGGACTTCACAACATGTTGTGCAAATGTAGCCATTTTAAGAATCAGTTTCAATGATCTATGCCCTATATATCAGAGTAGACAGGACAAATCAGCATGAAGTGGAGTGGGTACTCTTCAGGAATCAGACAGAAAAAGCAGTACTTCTCAGTGAATCTAGAGGGCAACCCTGCTGTGCTGCTCAGGGGAAAGCAATTAAAGCAAGCCCTACTTATTGGGATTCCTTTACGTGGCTTATTGGCCCACAGCAAGTAGTTTTCAATCAACCCAGAAGACCACTTCATTCCAGGTACTCCATGCCAGTGTACTTCCACATGTGGGAATCCAAGATCTACAGCTACTCTACAGCTTTCTGCATGCACCTTCAACCAATATATCCATGAATCTTCCAAAATCCATACAATCTTTTTACTAAAACACACAGACATAGCTATCTGTTGTTCTCTCAGCAAAAACAGTATATGAGAAACTCTCTTCTGGCACAACACACCCACTAAACTTTCCTGACCAATCCCTTTCAGTACTCATTCTCATTTGCACGACTTCTGAACCCAAAAATCCCCAGATGTAACTCCCGATGTCCGCGAACTACCGCCATGTCCGCGGACATATCGTAACATGAACAGCCCTTCTACCATTTCCACTTCACTCTCTCTGCCATTTCCTCATTGGATGTAGCTAAGAAGTCACCTGGCCATGCACCAATCACATTCAAGACCTCTACATCTAATTGCATCATCATAGATCAGCACTGCAAATGTACTGTGAATCTCTCTGAGTACAAGTGTCATATCATTGGCAAGCACCATCTACCAGAAATACTGTACAAGTCTCCAAGATTTCTACTTGCAGCTCCATGCATATCCATATGCATGAACACAAACTTCAGGTATGCATATTTTCTGTATAGTAGATGAGCACATTTTCAAACAGACTTTTAGCTTGTGTAATCTGTAAAATGAATTTACTGTATTTTTTTCAATTTCCTAAAATCAACTATCACTTATAAACCTTTATACTATTTACTTTCTTTATACACACACAAATCATGTTAAACTAACATTTTTTGAATGAAATATACAGACTACATATATTCAAACAAAATTGCATGCAAGCACAATCTATGTTTAAATCTTTAAAAAAAATACTTATACAATTTCATGTTTATTTATTTATTTATTTACTTAATTACTTTAATTTAGACATGACATTGAGGCGCTATTACCTAGAACAGCTTAGTTACAGAAATAGTGGAATTCACTGGTATATTATAAATTTCACAAGACATAGTAAAGATATTTTTTGCTACAGTTAGTCATTCAATACAATTTGTTCATTAAGAACATATCATATGTACTGAACTGATGCAATGTATCTTATGTAAATAAATTAGTTTAATGGTTTTGAAGAAGGCGCTGAGGATTTCAATTAAAAAAATCAATATATAAATTAAAAAGCACTATATACAAACAAAATTACTAATTTGAATCTTTTACAATTGCAGTGAAGACCAGTCTCCTGAAAAGAAGCAGCCGAATTTGAAGAACAAAGAAGAACTAAGAAGTTACTTGTTAATTTAACAAAAAAAGTAGGTAGAATATCACCATAATATTTGTATTATTACTCAAACATACTGTAAAGTTAATACAAGCTATTTCTGTGCCTAAAAATAGAGATTGTGTACCATTTTGTCCGAAAATCTCCATGTCTTCAACAGCGATTTACTGCCAGAATGGCCCACAAATTCCTATTTTTGGACACACAAATTACCCAACTGAACCGCTACAATTTTCATATTATAGAACAAACAACTGTTTTAATTGTATACATTAAATTTACTATTTGTACTTTTCGACACCACTAGCTTACTTTTTTTTTGTCATCTGAACCCCAGTTTAGTAACACATAAATACAAGAATACCTATCCCTACTAGTTGTAGTTCCCAATGCACAATCACACACCATTACATACATCTTTATCATCTTACCCAAACACTCATGCACACAGCACACATACATTGCAGAACACCCCAACCCTACCTTCTTTATTTTTTTCAACAGACCCTAAAGAATGCATACCAAAAGTCAAGTCTGTAGAAATCACTACAGATAAAACTACTTCTTTAAATTTTAATATAGTGCAAAGTAAGCATACCAAGAAAAGTATTTTAGCCAAAATGTAACGTCACAAAGTCCTTCAAACTCTTATAAAAACAGGAGAGAAATCAGGTTCAATGCTTAAAACCTATCGTAGGAAATTAATCTTAGAAGCGTTGATGGACAGTGCAATTCTTCTCAAAAGAAAGTTATTTATTTTAGTGTTAAACAAAATGAAACCACTAACAAAACTAATAACTAAATTACAAAAAGTCTTGTCAATAAGCGAAATATCAACAGAAAGAACTTCTTAAGTATCTGCAGAGGTGAATGGAATCACACTACGAGTACAGAACCATATTTTAATGAAGAAGCGTGCAAAAAAAGCAAACAAATACAATTGCCATACATAGCAGTGGTCGAGGTTATGAAAAAGTGAATAATACCATAATGGAACAAGAAGTACTCCTTACAAAAATATGCCCTGAAAACTTAGAATTACTCCTCCATTCAACTGAATCAGAACGTCTAGTGTACAAATGACCATGCACGTCAATGTGTAACATTCCCAAACAATGTTTCAAATCTTTACGCCAATTCCTCAATAAATATGTAAAAAGCAAAGACAAAATCAAAATTAAATTACTGCAAAATATGGATACCTGTCCAGTGCGCAAGTACACAGGACTACAAGGACATTCATTGGCCTGCATTACAGGACCTACTTGTAAAACCACTTTCCATGATATCAAAAGGATATCAACACATCATTCAACTATAGGAAATCTAGTCTATAAACTGTACTATGCTAAAACTCCTGCTTTAGCACTAGCAAATTTAAATAACATCCTTCTACATGGTAAAGCAAAAGACCTACTTGAAGAAATTGACTATAGCCAGAAAAAATATTTTGGAAGTGAAAGCCATTTACAGAATGAAATAGCTTTAAACCAATTAAGCAACAATTCTACACATGGCAACCTTTTGCTAAACACATACAAAAAAGAAATACTAAAATTTAAAAGTACATCAGCTGAAGTACCAAACTATGTATGTGTATGTTGCCGTAGAACTTTTTATAAAAGCAACACAAAAACTGTACACCTATCATACAAAATAGAAGACAATGAAGATTCTAAATGGTTTGAATTAGCTCTCTACCTTGTAGCAGAAAAGAAATACGAAATAACTGACCCCTTAATACTTTGCAGTTACTGCACTACAAAACTTGACAACAACCAAACTCCTTCACATGCTATCACAAATTATTTGGAATTATACCCAGTACCAAAACCACTACAACAACTTAATTAATATGAGAGAATCATAATTCAAACAGTACACCCATTTCAAGCAATAATAGGCCTTCAACCAAAAACAGCAAAATTACCTCCCTCTGAATTGGTAAAAGGCATTTGTGGAAAAGTAGTTTATTTACCATTAGATCTAAAAGAAAATGTGCATACTCTAGGAGTGCAACGTCCAATGCAGCAATCTTTAATTATCTTAGTAAATGGAGTACCTACAAAGGACAAAAAAATATGGCAACAGCTGGTAGATTTACATAAAGTTAGACAAGCCTTGCAATATCTTAAAGAGAATAATGAATATTACAAAGAAATTAATATTGAAGAAAACCTGAAAGATACAACTGAAATAATTCAAGAAACACAAGAAGCTGGTCAATTTGAGCTACTAGATCCTGCTACAATATCAAATTCTATAGACCATTATACAATTCATCCTTTGCACTCTAATGACACAATAGAAGATGTACTGGAAACGTACCAAATGCGTCAAACAAAAGGATCGCCAATCAACATATGGGAAAAAAGTATAGAAGCACGTGCTTTTCCTCTACTCTTTCCTACTGGCAAAGGAGGAAGGTATGATGATAGACCTATTCAAATATCAGCTTCAGAATACCGCTCATTACGGATGTATTCTGAAGAGCCCAGATTTAGACAAAATGTGGAATACATATTCCACCTACTCTTTGAAAGTGATCTAGCAACTTTATGTTACAGAGTTGGACACATATTAAAATCAGGATCACACTTTCAAAATATGACAGCTACACAATTATTAGAAAAAGTGCAACAAAAGGATGAGGTTTTACAATCAAATATTACAAATCTATTAGCAAATATGTGTGGTACTAAAGAGTACTGGTTTCGACGTCATGGAGATGTACGTTGTATGATCAGAAACATTGGCCCATTCACTTGGTTTGTTGCATTAAGTTGTGCAGAATATGCATGGGAAGATTTACATGATTTCCTACGCATATCAAATAAATACAAAACAAACATAGATATACTAACACCTGGAGAACTTTGTTCTTTGGATCCTGTTAATGTTTCAAGATATTTTCACCATCGCTTCATTGCTATGCTACATTTTATTTGTAATAAAACTGTTCCTCCCCTTGGAGAAGTGCAACACTTCTTTTGGAGAAAAGAATACCAAGCCAGAGGAGCACCACATATCCACATGCTTTTATGGATTAAAGATGCTCCTAAATTTGGTCAAGACAGTGATGCCACTGTTTTACAGTTTATTGAAAAATATGTCACTTGTGAAATTCCATCAGAAGCCACAAATAGTGATCTTCATGCACAAATTTTACAATTTCATAGATATAAACGTGGCAAATATTGTCGCAAATACAAAAACAAAGGGAAATACTAAACCAAATGCCGATTTGGTTTCCCTAGACCAGTTACAAATACAGGCCAAGTGAACAACCTCATGTCTTCAGTTAGACATAGTGTTAAAGGTAAGTCACCTAAAAATACATATTACATAAAAAGAAAAGAAGAAGAAAAATATATCAATGATTATAATGCAATCATTGCCCACTTATGGAATGCAAACATAGATGTGCAGTACATTGCAGACAATTCTACTGCAGTTGCACAATATGTCACAGCATACTTAACTAAAACAGAAAAGACAGAGCTCCAATACCTCTGGAATGACCTGTCATCAGATAAAACAGTGTCTCAGAAATTATACAGCTTGGGCATAAAAATGCTCACCCATAGATAATGTGGATCATATGAAGCAGCTGATCGTTTAACTGCTACTGCATTGTATGGTAAATCTGAAAATATAGTATGGCTAAGACTTGGTCCAGCTAAATCTAGAAAAAGAGTTCTAAAATCATATGAAGATATAGAAACAATAGTAAAACGTGATCCCAAAAGCCAAGCCATTTTAAAAAACAATTTATCAGACAAATACTACCCAAACAGAAGTAATACTTTGGAAAACATGTGTCTATACCACATAGCCCAAAACTACACATACAAAAATAATATGAAACCTGATGAAAAAAAGGTAAATATAGAGTGACAAACTGTGAAGGCAGCTTAGTTAAACTCACTAAACCAAATTTAATTAATCATATCAAATTGTCATTAAAGACTCCTCAACATAAAGAAGTATATTACATGTCCCTGCTTCAACTCTTCAAACCACGGAGAAAAGAACAAATACTAGATAACTATGACTCACATGAGGATGCTTTCAAAGCAAATGAAAGAACTATAACTGATGTAAACTTTACACAGTACAAAACAATGTTGCACAATGAACAGCAACACGAAGAAGAACTCCAAGCCCAACTAGATAAGCACACTCCTGACAGTAGTCAACCTTCTGTAACAGGAAGCCAAGAAGCACTGGGAGAACCACTAATAATAAATGAGGCAGAATTAGCTATGATAGAAATAGAAAACACCATGTGTCAGTATGAAGATAAAGAAGACTTAACTATACTACAATCAAAACTAAACAATGAGCAACGTAGCATTTTTCAAGAAGTAACAAAACAAATTGCACATGGTGTAAAACATGAAAATAAAGAATGTTCCTGCCATAATTATAAACCTATACTACTGTACGTCAGTGGTGAAGCTGGTTCTGGCAAAACATTCCTAATCAAAATCATTAGTAAGTTCCTTCAACAGTTGACAAACAACAAACTGTCAGCTGTTGTCACTGCCCCCACAGGTTTAGTTGCCTACAACATAGGTGGTGTTACATTACACCGATTACTACTATTACCAGTAGAACACCAGAACAAATTAGACTATTACAAACTTTCTGCAGAAGCTGGAATGGAACTACGCAGAGTATTGAAACAAATGAAAATGCTACTAATAGATTAAGTGAGCATGGTCTCCAACCTGATGTTAGCTTTGATTCACCTCAGATTACAAGAAGTACTCAAAACAGACTATGAAGAGCTCTTTGCAGGAAAACACATTATTGTTTTTAGAGATCTGCTTCAATTAACACCAGTAAAAGGTGAGCCTATTTTTAAAACATTAGGACACAAACTCTGCCGTAAAACTGTTGGCAGCATTGGAAATGTCAACCTGCATATCTCACTTATGCCAACATCTTAAAAAGAATCAGAGTTGGTATACTCTCGAAAGAAGCAGAAACAAAATTGAAAACCCGGCAAATTAATGCACTTTATGGCAATAATGCATGTGCTACAGATGTTATGGAACAATTAGCCCCCAAAAATGTCAATTGTATGGCCTTAATGCCAACTCTTGCAAGCTGTTTCAAATTCAATGAAATCATGCTAAGTAAAGAAATGCAACCAATCATGGAAATTAGCGCCACAGACAAACTAGATGTACATGGTATGACACTACCCATGTGTGACCAAGCCACAACAAGACTAAATAGTTAAGAAAAATCAATCTCAAACACAGCAGGCTTAGAAAAGATATTAAAATTATCCTTAAATTGCAGAGTAATGCTTAAACGTAACCTTGATGTGGATCAAGGACTAGTTAATGTAGCACTGGGTACAGTTGTTGGCTTTCAAACATACCCACGCGACAACAGAATTCAGTTTGTCAATATACTCTTTGACAAACTTTCAGAAGTAAAAAGGATAGGACGCTCAACAGCTAGATTCCTTCTCTTCAAAGATATGTATGTACGGAGAGAGCAATTTTCTCTAACTCTTGCACACGTAGTCACGATTCATAAATCACAAGGTCTTACACTAGACAAAGCAATGATAGATATTGGTAACACAGTCTTTAAAGAAGGCATGAGCTACGTAGCACTATCACGCTTACGTACACTTGACGGTCTATTTCTAATCAACTTTGATGCAAGTAAAATAAACGCTGATATTCCTTGCATTTTAGAATACAATAGACTTAGCTCACTATACACCCCCCACCTAAACACATATTCTGTTCCACAAAAAGTAAAACGTTATAAAAGAAAAATAAATCAAACAGAAATGCAACAGGATGTCACTGCAAATCCTCCAAAGAGAGTAAAAGAAACTAATACTTCATCAAGTACCACAAGCAAAAAAGAATCAATTAGGGAAAGTAAACCAGGTACTTCTTTAAAGAAGGAAGACAAACTCCAAAAAAGCAGTTAGATACAGAACTGCCTGGACCATTTAAATTCTCAAATATAGTTGGTGTAAGTTGCTACGCAAATGTAGCAATGAATATTCTATTTAATTTACCACCAATTGTTGACAACATTTACTTACACAGTACAGACCCATTGTGTATGCAAATGTTAGTACTTCACAGAAATGCAGCAAACAATCCTGATAACACATATACAGGCCGATTCATGGAATTAATGTGCGCCGAAAATTCTGGCACAGAGGTGCCAAAACGTGCGATTCGCAGTAAAAGTGCGAAAATCGCAGTGCAACTGCGAAAATCGCAGGGAAACCAGCGCACATCGATTCATGGAAGTCCATGCGTGAGAAAAATATTGGTTGTGCGCTGAAAAAGGGCGCGGCCATGCCGGCGCACAGGTCATCCAACGGCGTGCGCCACGGCCGCTGCAAAATCGCACATAGCGCGGCGCACATTACAAAAGTAGGCGGAACACGGGGCGTAACACTCGGAATGGGGAACAACGCATGAAAATCTGGGCGTCACGGGGGAAGTACAGGAGTCAAGTGCGCGGAACGCCCACACGCTCGTCTACAACTCGTATTTATGGAATCGAATAGGGCAAACCAGCGCACGGTCAAAGACGCGCACAGGGCCAAACAAGTACGCCACAAGAAAGCAGGCGGTAGCGTCCCTGAATCTGAAATAAATTTGCGCCAAAAGGTGCGCTAACAAAAAGCACCCATATACAGCTATAATGAATGATCCATACTGTGGCCCTCTAGGACAAATGAGGTGCAAAGGTGTACCGACAAACACGGACACCCGCTGTGTGAAAAATAGCATGTGCGTGTATTATGGGGTGCGTGGGAAGTTCCACATGCGATTGGCCTGGGCACGTGTATTCCGGGGTGCGCGGGAAGTTCCACATGCGATTTCAGCAAGGTACGTGTATTTCAGGGTGCGCAGGAAGGTTCACACGCAAATTTGCAGGGTACGTGTATTTCGCTGTGCGCGTGAAGTTCCACACGCAATTTCAGCAGGGTACGTGTACTCCGGGTGCGCGGGAAATTCCACACGCAAATCCAGCAGCCTACGTGTATTTCGGGGGTGCCGGGGAGTCCCACACGTGAATTGGCCGTGTGGGTCCTCCCAGCTCTTCCCTCTACACCCTCCACGGCCCCTGCAGGTGGCCCACACCACAGGGGACTACCCTGCACACCTGCACATGTCCCGCAGGCAGCCCATCCACCATGGCCATGCCCCCCAGCCAACCCACATGTCACCTTGCACTACTGCCCACCAACGCATGTCTCCCAGCACCCCCACCCTCCAGAATCAAGGGGCACCCTCCACCAGGCCCCCACTCATGTCTCCCACCCCCCCACCCCCCAGCAGTGCGATTTGGATGGGTACGTTTATTTCAGGGGTGCATGGTAGTCCCCTGTGGTGTGGGCTGCCTGCAGGGGCCGTGGAGGGTGTAGAGGGAACACCTGGGAGGACCCACATGGCCAAATCACGTGTAGTACTCCCTGCGCACCCCTGAAATAGACATACCCGGCTGAATTCACGTGTGAGACTTCCCGCGCACCCCTGGAACACACGTACCCAGGACAATCGCGTGTGGAACTTCCCACGCACCCCTGAAAGACATGTACCCTGCTGAATTTGCGTGTGAAACTTCCCGCGCACCCCAGTAATACACGGACCCCGCTTGGCGTTTGCTGTTTGGCAGCCCTGTAAACTGGTCCAGGGTTAGCGCAGACATTTGCGATGAATTGGGGATTTTGATGGATTTTCCTTGGGCGAGGGCGTTCTTTGGGGCGTAACTGGTGCTGCTGCAGGGTCGCTGCGCCACGGCTGGTTTTGGGGGCTAAAATCCATGAATACGCGGTGCGATGAAATGGATTTTATCGCACGCGGCTGGCGCAGTGTATCGCAGGGGACTTTTGTGCGAAATTCTATGAATTACCCTGATAGTGTTTATGGAATAAGACAAAAATTGGACTACTGTGCTGGAATGGTGAAATTCACCATAAACTCACAGGAAAATCCACAAGCATTTCTAATGTACTTACTACAAGTACTGGAAAACAAAAACATACCTATAAATGAAATCTTCCAGATTTCATACATGTGGAAACATACATGCACTCTCTGCAACAATGTGACACAAGAAGAAATCCCCAATGAACGCTTCATACATATATCAATACCAAATTGTGAATCCATTCCATTTCAGCGACTTGTACAAAATGCAAACCATGGTAGATTATGCTCTAACTGCAATTCTGATAATCGCTCCACGTTAGTAATACAAACACATAGTAAATACATAATACATAATACTACCACGCAGGAGCCACAACCAATTCAGGGCACTACACTGCATATATAAAAAAAAATGTGGATGGTTTGAATGTAATGATAGTGCCATTACTCTAAAGCAGAGATTACCAGCAAATCTTACAAACGCTTATTTGATGTTCTTAAAACCAAAATTTGATAACTAAACTGTATTTGAACCCTAAGTAAACTTGCCAGCGAACAATACGGACAGCGTTTTCAGGACACCCCCTACGAACATTTCAGAACAACGCGAGAGTTCTTAGAACACATTCAACTTGACAGAGAACAATATGAACAGCATCCTCAGGACACCCCCATTTTGTTTATTTGCGAACATTTCAATACACCGCGAGTGTTCTTAGAACACGTTCAACTTGCCAGCCACAACCCCCATTCATATTTGCGAACATTTCAGGACACCACGAGTGTTCTTAGAACACATTCAACTTGCCAGCGAACAATACGGACTACGACTTCAGGACACCCCCTACGAACATTCCAGGACACCGCGAGTGTTCTTAGAACGTCTTCAGGACACCCCCATTTTGTTTATTTGCGAACATTTCAGGGCACCGCGAGTGTTCTTAGAACACATTCAACTTGACAGAGAACAATCAGGACAGCGTCCTCAGGATACCCCCATTTTGTTTATTTGTGAACATTTCAGGACACCGCGATTGTTCTTAGAACACATTCAACTTGTCAGCCACAACCCCCCATCATATTTGCGAACATTTCAGGACACAGCGAGTGTTCGACAACGTCTTCAGAACACCCCCATTTTGTGTATTTGCGAACATTTCTGGACACCGCATGTGTTCTTAGAAGACATTCAACTTGACAGAGAACAATACGGACAGCGTCCTCAGGACACCCCCTATGAACATTCCCCGGACACCGCGAGTGTTCTTAGAAACGTCTTCAGAACACCACCATCTTGTTTATTTGCGAACACTTCAGGACACCGCGAGTGTTCTTAGAACACATTCAACTTGACAGAGAACAATACGGACAGCGTCCTCAGGACACCCCCATTTTGTTTATTTGCGATTATTTCAGGACACCGCAAGTGTTCGTAGAAGCGTCTTCAGAACACCACCATCTTGTGTATTTGCGAACATTTCAGGACACTGCGAGTGTTCTTAGAACACATTCAACTTGACAGAGAACAATACGGACAACGTTCTCAGGACACCCCCTACGAACATTCCCCAGACACCGCGAGTGTTCTTAGAAACGTCTTCAGAACACCCCCATTTTCTTTATTTGCGAACATTTCAGGACACTGCGAGTGTTCTTAGAACACATTCAACTTGACAGAGAACAATACGGACAGCGTCCTCAGAACACCCCCATTTTGTTTATTTGCGAACATTTCAGGACACCGCGAGTGCTCTTAGAAGCGTCTTCAGAACACCTCCATCTTGTTTATTTGTGAACATTTCAGGACACCGCGAGAGTTCTTAGAACACATTCAACTTGACAGAGAACAATACGGACAGCGTCCTCAGGACACCCCCATTTTGTTTATTTGCGATTATTTCAGGACACCGCGAGTGTTCTTAGAAGCATCTTCAGAACACCACCATCTTGTTTATTTGCGAACATTTCAGGACACCGCGAGTGTTCTTAGAACACATTCAACTTGACAGAAAACAATACGGACAGCGTCCTCAGGACACCCCCATTTTGTTTATTTGAGAACATTTCAGGACACCGCAAGTGTTTTTAGAACAGTTTCAGCTTGCTAGCGAACAAAACAGACACATATTGTGTCCTCAGAACACCCCCCATTCAGTTTATTTAGAACATTTCAGAACACCCGTGATGTCCGCCGACAAATCGAACACAAAAAGAACGTCTAACACATAAAAAAATACAACTTTCTCCTATCTCATACACTCCCATACGGTGTCCAGTCAACTCGTCAAAAAAAAACTGGTCGACTGCAATTTGGTCGACGCAATTTGGTCGAAAACCATTTCGTCGAAACATTTTTTTTATTTATATATTTATTTTTTGGGTTTTTGTTTATTTAAAAAAGGGGTTTTTAGAGAAAAAAAGGGGGTTGGGGGGGGCACCCCCCCAAAAAAAAAAAAAAAGGGTTAAAATAGAAAAAAAAAAATTTCGACGAAATGGTTTTCGACCAATTTGCTTCGACCATTTGTCTGGTCGACCAATTTTTTTCGACGAATTGACTGGCAACCCTCCCATACCTCCATTTACGTTTATTTACGAACATTTCAGAATTACAACACAATATAAAAATGTAACTTTATTTCACATATATTAATAATTTATGACAGAGAAGGTGAGGCAGAAACAGAAACAAAAACAGGAGAATTTGCGGTTTCAACCTGATTGATATCAGGTGAAGAAGGGATGGAAGTCTCATCAAAATGTTTTGGATTATGGAGAGGGTTTGGGGATAATTGAATGGGATATGGTGAGGGGGTACAAGTACATGTGGAACAATGGTATGAGGTTTTTGTTTTAAAATGATCCTCAACAAAAGTTTTCAAATTATTAAAATTGCTCAATAATAAATCCAATTTTCTTTTAAGCTGTCAAGCGTGTTTTCCATAACAGTTTCTTCAGACATATTTTCTATTTTGGTATGCTCTGTACAAAAAGAAATATATATGTTAAATATATATAAAATAATAACACTTAAATGGTTTATATTGTAAAGTGTGTACCATTAGCGTCACTATTTTCTGACATTTCGTCATGTGGGAAGTGCTCCTCTAGCCATTCCAGAGTACTAGACATTTCTGTGAGAAAAAAAAAAATATATATAATATTTTTTTTTTAATCTAATGCAGAAAGTTTATAAAGATATGAGTAAAATGATGTACACTTACTATTTCAGGTAAGATATGTTCGGAGTAGTCTGTAGGTCTGGTCTTGGTCTTAGTTGTGGAGTGTCTGTCAGGTAATTATGTTGGAAGCCTATTTATCTTCTCTTGGTATATTCCATTTTAGAATATATTGTATTTAAATGAATGGTTAGTGTGGTACATATATGGGTTACATTTCTTATGTATTACTACATATAATATGTATGTGTACTACTTTGTGAATCTTTTAAATGTTATCCTGTTGTAATATAACAATGAAACATGCCCCCCCCAGACTTTTTAGGTAGTGGTACTGTTGTCCTAATATGTCCGCGGACATCAAAAATGTTTGCGGACATTACATTCAGTAGAAGTGGTTCAGTATGTTCCATATTACATGTACATAAAGTCAAAGTTACTATTGTTAAGCTTTGCTACTAAAAACCTATGAAATTCAGTTAAAAAACTTTGTTAAAGGGACATTATGGTTAAGTTGTGCTACTAAAAACCTATGAAATTCAGTGAAAAAAACTTTGTTAAAGGGACGTTATGGGTAAGTTGTGCTACTAAAAACCTATGAAATTCAGTGAAAAAACTTTGTTAAAGGGACGTTATCGTTAAGTTGTGCTACTGAAAACCTATGAAATTCAGTGAAAAAAACTTTGTTAAAGGGACCTATGGTTAAGTTGTGCTACTAAAAACCTATGAAATTCAGTGAAAAAACTTTGTTAAAGGGCCATTATGGTTAAGTTGTGCTACTAAAAACCTATGAAATTCAGTGAAAAAACTTTGTTAAAGGGACGTTATGGATCCAAGTAAAACCAAAAAACCCTTGAAATTCGCCAGTTATGGTAAGCTAAGAAACCATAACTCGCACCACCACTGTGCACTGCAAAGACTAACACCCAAGACATCAAAGATGACATCACAAATGTCATTGATGACATCACTGATGACATCACATGTGCATTTATCTTTCATGAAAAGTCTGTACAAGGGTTTCTTATTGTAATGTTAATAAAAAAAAGTGTCAAGGATTATTGGAATAAATATCAAGTTCTAATTCGTCCATCCAGTATAGTAAGGTGCTCATGTAGAAACATAGGCATTGTGTGCAGCATACATGATGGAGGTGCAATATTCATAAACTTGCCATGTTGAATAGTGAAATGATAACTGTTTTCTTATTAGACTTTTGCATACTGTGAAACATGTGATAAGTAGATAATAAAACCCACTTACTACATAATTGCATTATTATAGACAAAACAAAGAGACAACACCACATACAAATATGAGGAAATTGAAGAAAGAAAAAAACTGCTTACCTTTATGCAGAAAATTATTGCTCTGTTTCAAACATGCTACTTACCCTATGTATATATATATATATATCACATGATGTGCCAGGACTCTAAGGAAAGTAGTGTGAATACAAGATATAAAAATAGATGCATATACAGGGAAAGTACAGTAATAAAAAACAACAGAACTATCAGAAAGTGCTGACAACTCTACTGATTATTTTAATGCACAGAAATGATTGCTGTCTTTCAAGCTTATGTCTTCCCCTATGTATATGTTTCATATGATATGACTGGACCCTAAGGAAATTATTATAAGAACATACTTGAAGGATAAGTCTACAAACATACTACTTTTTCCAATTTTAATTCCTGACTGTTACTGAAGAAAACCATGTGGCCTAGATATGTCAGTAAAGGAAAAAAGGGGGAGCCAGACATGTGATGTCATCTGTGATGTCATCAATGACATTTGTGATGTCATCTTTGATGTCCTGGGTGTTAGTCTTAGCAGTGCACGGTGATGGCGCGAGTTATTGTTGCTTATATATATATATATATGAGATGTCTTACCTAATACCTTTATATGTGTCATCTTCTTTGTTGAATAATATTAATTCTGAAACAGAATGAAATGTATTCCATAATAAAGTAAAAAGGAATATTGATGTTTTTTTCTCATAAGGGTACTAAGTGACTACTGAATGTATTGCTCGTACACAACCAATAAAGATTGTATTCATTAATCAGGCTACAGAGGAAAGAATCGTCTTGTTGGAGAAAAAAGAAAAAAAAAACAGTTCACGTCTTTAAAATGTTTAACTATATAGCCAATAAGAGCCAGAGTGGACAGACTGGCGGGCTTCAGTTGCACTCCCGGCCTGGGTATAGCAATGTAGCAACCGTTGGTCAAGAAAAAACACTACTGTGGGACATCAAGTAAAATTAAAATCTTGATTCTTTATTAAAGTTAACAATGTTAGAAAATGTTCTATTCTGTTTAGCTCCAAACAGTTTAGAGAGGCAACAGCAAAAGCTGACATTTTTCACGACACCTACTCGCTTGATCACATAACTTTGCACTGGTGTGCCCGCCCATTTAATAGATCTGTGTCACGACCTTAGAATAGAAAGAGAAAAAGGTCATACTTTTACAGTGTACAAGTGTAGTCCCATGTTGTAATCCATGATTCACATGGTCTCTTGTTTTTGTCTATTCCATGAAAGGCACAGAGCATTATTGTGTCAACATGATGACGTTCAACAAGTGACTGCTTTAACCCAAAATTAAATCCAGTCCTTAGTCCTCAAGATATACACAGCAATAATCAAATTGTCAAGTATGTCAAACATCAAACTTCAAGAATGTGTGTCTCCCCAATGTGGCACGTACAAAGTGTAAACTGGATGTGTCGTATCATTTATCACATATTGAATAGTATCATAACGCATTTCCACATTTTTGCACTCAAACACTCGTGTATTAGCAAAGAATGTTATTTCACTCCATCATTTTGCAGTGTCGGCTACATATGAGGAAATGCTGATGCATCTCAACAAATATAGCAATCAAAATACATGTTATAACATCACAATCTATCGTGTGCGCATATCTACTCAATAATCATAGACACAACATGTCGTCAAAATGCTACGCGGTGCATCAAACCCAACAGTGTGGGGTACACCATTGAGAGCAAAGTTACCAGTATCTCAATGCCCAATGCCTATCCAATCAATCGCCAATTTTAAAAGGTATGACATCCCAATGTATAGATATAGAAAACTGCTCCATGCTCAGTGCATGACTGGTACATCCCAGACTTAGGAAAGTGGTACAGCTCAGTGCACACCTCCTTTCTAAAGTGCTGAATGCTTAAATTAACTATGAAATACATGAGATCTTAGCGGCATAGCATGCAATATGGCAGCACACTATAAAGTATCACAGATTAAAAACCGCAAGATACATCTGAAGTGCTAGTGCATATAGGGCGTGCACCAGCCTGCTAACATATTGAATCTCAATGCACAAGTCTCTAAAGTGCTTAGTGTTCAGTGCAGAGGGGTGTCCCCGACTTCCAGGAATGTTGCATCTGAGTGTGCACCACCATTTACAAGAGCAAAGGACCCACCTGAGCTATGAACTACATCAGATCTAAAGAACAACACCTGAAATATGAAAACAAGACACAGAAGAATCCAAGATCCAAAAAAGGGAACTTCTAAAGTGCTTAGTGCATGTAGCCTACTATAGGTCAAAATGACATACCTTCGGGATAAGCTATCCAAAAATGGAAGAGTAAAACTGTCACACTCCACATCGCAATTACAAGAATTGTTGCAGAAAGAAAAAATGTAACGGAATGACGGGTACCTTGAGTTTGTCCATAGTATGGCTGCAGTGCCAAGTGCATTCAGCCTAAAATCCTCTGAAGTACAATCCATGCAATGTCCAATAACATCAGTATATGCACACTAATTAAGGTCACTAAGTGCATTTATAGACAGCAAACCATATTCTAAATACCTACCTATGGACTTTACCTTTATTGTAATGTTGGCAAAAAGAGTACCACTGAGATCTGGCTTGCTTAAATTCTTCCCAGTGCAATACGTATCAATAATCTCCATGGGCAGACACATATTCCAAACAATTGACAATAATAGTAGTACATAATCAATGGGGAGAAAACAATGTCCCTAAACAAAATAAAACAAAACATTTAAACCAATTCAAATTGACCGATTCAAGTTATACTGTACCCAATTTGATCTTGGAGACAGTTGCGAAACATTCTCCACTGAATGAAAATCAGAACACAAACAGATAATAAAAGAAGGAAGGTGCAGAAAATAGGAATGCAAATTCAACCCAAAGCCATCAAATGTTGAAACTACTTGTAAGCAATGTTCATATGCCTAAAAAAGTTTGCAGTTCTTCGTTAACATTATGTCCAATGGGATTCTTAGTTTAAAAATCTGCAATACATCTTGTTTCTTGTTGCTGTAACAGTTGTTGCCTATCGCCTCCTCTGGGTCCCAGGATAACTCTGTGTATCCCAAAAATTGGAAGTCCATCCTGTTTGCCCTCATGTATGTCCCCCAAATGTTTTGCCATGGGATACAAAGCATCATGGTTCTTAATAGCTCAGAAATGCTGCAAAATGAGGACCTTTAACTTGCATTTAGTGCTTCAAATGTACCAATTGTAACATGTACATTTATGAACGCCCCAACATCTGACTCACGCAAGTAATCTTGCTATTGATCTTAATGGTGGTGTTAAGAATAGGGTATTGGTATATGGTACAGTTATGGGCAAATGTGCACATTTTACACCTTTTGCATTTGTGCAAAACCAGAATTGTTGCCTTAATGCATGTATATCTCACGTTCTGTGAATCATTCTCCATAAAACTTCTAATTAAGGTATCTTTGAAAGATTTGCTTTTGCAAATGTGATTTAAGTCCCTAGACTGAAATTCAGATCAGAATCCTCCATAAGTATTTTGCAGTGACGTTTGAGAATCCTCTTAATGGATGTAACTGGATTTATGTCACTATAAGTTGTCTAACATCTTTGTCTTCGATTTGTCACTGGCTTATACATTATTTGATATTGTTCTATCACATTTCCTGGCTTTGATATATGCTCTTTCGAAGACTCTTTTTATGTAGGCTTGTTGTTGCAACCCCCATGTAGTGATTTTACTTTCCCTATCATAGGCTTCAAGTTCCGAACTATTTCTCCGCAATCTGATGAACTCCCCATAGTGGATACTCCAAATCAAATTCTTAGAATGACCACTTGTGGCTTGCAAAGGAGTATTCGCTCCTGTTGGCTTGCGGTGTAATACACTTTTGAGCTGATCGTTTCCCACAAAGATAGTGACATCTAGAAAGACAATTTTAGTGGACATATATGTTTCCATGAATTTAAATTTAGGTTGTTACAATTCAGGAGTTTGATGAAAACCAAGCCTTCCTCCTGACTCCGTCCAAAATAATGAAGAGGTTGTTGATGTAGCATAGCCTCATTATAATCTTGTCAGTATGGTATTCATTCTCTTCTCTCCACACCTTGAATTTCTCTGAGTACCCCATTGTTAAATTAGCATACGATGGGGCAAATAAGGAGCCCATGGCTGCACCTTGTACTTGTCTAAAATACTTGTTATTAAACAAAAATGCATTATTTGTAAGGCACAGCAAGATCATTTCAAACACCATCTCCATATGTATGTATGTGGTAATTCAAGGATCGTGTATTAAAAAAATATTCACAAGTCTTGACTCCACATTCATGCTTTATAGATGTATAAAGAGTTTCTACCTCCATTGTGGCCAAGCTATACTCCGGTTCCCAGGGTAAGTCATCTATCTTAGAAAGAAAATCTTTTGTGTCTCTCAACTCCTAAGGCAGAGAGGACACACATGGAAACAGAGTTTAATCGCTATATTTCAACATGGATTTCAGTAGTGACCCAAACAGTGAGAACATGGGTCTGCTGGTAGGTTTGTGAATATTCTTGTGCACTTTCATCATAATTTGCATCTGCAGCTTGTTTGTTGCATTGCTCTTTCTGCTTCTTCCATGGCAAGTTCAAAATCAGTTTGAATAATTAGCTTACCAAGCACCTTTTGACTTCCTGCTGCAGAATCTTGACTGCCTTCAGGAGTCCCTTTGTCCAATTCAGATGCCAAAAGTTCTTCATGACGTAGTTCTTTTTAGAGTAACCCCAAGTACTGCTCAAATTTTGGATATGTAGTTATGCTTTTTTTTAAAGCAAAACATGATTCTTCTAAAGTTTCAAAACTTCTAAGAAAATCGCACTCTGCACGTTTTGGGAAGAACAATGGCAAAAGACAAAAATCAAATAATTCCCTTTTCTCAGCAGTTTGGAAAGACATTGTCATGTGGTTGATGAGACATGCCTTTTCATGTCTCACTAGACATCCAGTACATCCATCTACTTTAAACAGTTATATATCACTGTTTGCTTCAATATCTAGATATGAGTAGCATTCTGCTACTAAATATAACAAAGATCCTCCAACTCTACAGATCGGTTTGTATAATATGCTTCAATTAAGTTGGTTTTCATAATCTCTGTACTGTCAGGTACTGTTTCAGCTAACTGCTGAATTTCACTCAGCCTTCAGTGACTGATTATTATTTTTTTATGTTTATTTTAAACCAATACACACGCAACAGAAGAATACAGAGTAAGAAACACTTCATATATGACCATGACCCCTTTCCCATCAGTCCACAAAAAATACATCAAAGTTCCATATATCAATGCCCTCTGCTTCAATCCAGGCCCCTCCCTCCACTCCCTTTCCTCATAGTCCTGCGGCCTCTGCCCCCAAGGGACCTTCCTCCATGCCAAGGACCCTCCTAACCATCAGAGGTTTATTAGTCAGGGCCGGGAAGTTCTGGTCGTAGTCCAGGAATAGAGCCCACATGTTTACATTTTCACACACCAAAGAGACATGAATGGCCCTTTAGTTGTCTTCCAGGTGCGGGCGACTGTGATTCCGCCCGCCAAGAGAAATTGAGTCAGTAGCTTGGCTTGCTTTCCAGATCTTGGGTAAGCCCCCGGGACCGGGGCTCCCAAGAGGACAGGTTCTGGCTCTAGCGGGATCAACACTTGGGTGATTTTTTCAATGGTGGCCAAGCATTGGCTCAAGAAAGATTTCACCTTTGGGCACGACCACCACATGTGAAAGTAGGAGCCCGGCTGACCACAGAGCCGCCAACAACTGGGATACAGAGGCCGGTTTATACGGTGAGTCCGGAGGGGAGGGTAGTACCAGTGCAAGAGCACCTTACATGCACATTCTTATTTGGTGAGGCAAAAGGACGAAGAGTGTGTCCGAGTCCAAATGTCCACCCAAGCCCGATCCTCAAGGGGGTGTCCCAAGTCTGCCTCCCATTGCAGCATATGCGGGCCCTTATGGAAAGAAAGTCTCCCTGCAGGAGTTTATACAGGGAGGAAATCTTCCCCCATGACGGAAGATCTTCTAGGGTCAGCTCGGGGGAAATGGGGGAGTGTGTTGCCACCTGAAGAGTTTGGGGATGGGAGTACCAATGGCATAGTTGAATGTAGGAGAATCTATCAGTTTAAGTGAGTTGGAAGGCCGTCTTGCATTGCTCAAATGTGCAGGTTTGGTCCCTCTCGAAAAGTTGTCCCAGGGTTTCAAGCCCTCCCACCACACAGTTTTTAAATTTCAGGGGATGGAATCCAGGGGAGAATGCTGGGTTATGAAATATTGGAGAGGAGGGACCCAGCCCCCTCGGGATACACCTGCGCTTCAAGGCCCAGTCCCATGTGCTCAGGGTGTGTTTGGTGGAGGATAGCAGTTTATCCCAATGCCGGCGTAATGGGCGTGAGATGTGTGGAAGAAAGCGCAAGGGGAGTGACAAGCGAGATTCCTCTGCCTCCACCCACCTTGGACGCTCCGAGGCCATGAGCCAGGCTTGAGTGTGAGCTAATTGTGCTGCCACCTGATACCCCCGTAGGTCAGGGACTCTCACCCCGTCTAATTTGGCGTTGCCCATCATTATCTTCTGGGGAATTCTTGCCTTTTTACCACTCCAGAAGAACCAAAACACTTTCCTTTGCAAGCAGCGGAGCGGGGGAGCGGGTTCAATATGTGCAGGGTGGAACAGGCATACAGGAACCTCAAAAGGAGGCTCATTTTACAGGCTGTAATGGGCCCAATGAGTGAGATCTCTTGTGTTACCCAGCGATGCATGTCCTTCTCCAATTCTTTAAAGAGTGGGGGGAAATTTACCCAGTACACCTCCCTCGGGAGCGCAGGAATATGAACTCCCAGGTAGGGAATCATGTTTTCGTTCCATTGGATAGGGCAGAGTTTCAAGGAATTCCCGTTAACCTGGTTCTAACCCTATCCCCAGGGCCACAGATTTGTTGAAGTTAATGGTGAAGCCTGTTACCAGCCTGAAACTAACAATTTCAGCGAGAGCAGGCCCAACAAGGTGCCAATCTCTGTAATGAATAGCAGGACATTGTCTGCGTAGAGGGCTGTTTTGTGCTGGGAGGAGCCAATTTGTAGGCCCTTAATTTTGGAGTTTGATCTGATTCTCTGGGCAAAGGGCTCCATAACCATAGCAAATAAGAGAAGGGGTAAGGGACATCCTTGCCTGGTTCTGCAGGTTAGGGCAATTGGGCTAGAGAGGCAGCCATTAACCCTGAGGAGAGTTTTGGAGATTTATAGTTGGCTAAAACCATTTTTTGGAAGGCTGGCCCAAAACAGAATGCCTCTAGGGTAAGATGCATAAAGGCCCAATCGACTTTATCAAACGCTTTAGTAGCGTCCAGGGCCAGGATCAATTATTTCAGCAAGTCTTGGGTGGCAATGTCAATTAAGTTCAGGGCCCTGCAGATATTATCCCCTGTGGACCAATTTTTAATGAAGCCTGTTTGGTCTGGGTTGATTATGTCGGGCAATACGTTTGTCAGGTGGTTTGCAAGGATTTTGGAGTAGATGTTTGCGTCTATGTTCAACTGGGAAATGGGTCTGTAGGAAGTATTGCCCCTGGGGTCTTTGTCCGGCTTGAGTAGGAAAATAGTGATGGATTCCTGCATGGATGGGGTCATGGAGCCTGATTCACTGAAGGTGTTAAAGAGTGTGACCGGGGGGGGTCAGCTGGGGACAGAAGATCTTATAAAACTTGGTTGAGTATACATCAGGGCCAGGGGCACACGGTTTGAGAGATTTAATGGCATTGTCGACCTCCTCAGCTGAGATCGGGCGTCAAGGCTTTCCTGGATTGAGTCCTTCAGCTGGGGAAGTGCCGCTTTCGGCAAATATTCCCTATGTTTTCCTTGTTCTCGTGATGATGTGGTCATTACCGCGGACAGGTGGGAAGCTGCCAGTTGCAGTTTCTCCTGATCTGCGTATTGGACCATGCCATGTTGGTCACAGATCCCAATTATAGTGTTTTTCCTCTTTATTTTCGCCAGCTTCACCACCAGAAGTTTGTTTGCCTTGTTGTTCCTGGCGTAATAATATTGCTTGGATTTGGATAGTAGATGTGCTGTGTTTTCGGCATAGTGGGCTTCTAATTTTTTCTGAGTGGCTTGTATGGCTCGCTGAGATTTTGGGGACCAGGCTTTAAGCTTATGATCTGCTTCCGCCTGTCAAACTTCCTCCTCGAGGATCAGATGGGCCTGTTGTTTGCGTTTATGGTCTGCTGCTCCTTGTGCAATCAGCTCCCCCTGCACCACAGCCTTTGTGGTGTCCCAGGTGTTCGCTGGGAGGTTTCTTCATTTAGGTTTTCTTTGAAAAGAGTTTGTATCATTTTGGCAATTGCATCTCTCAGTGGCATCTCATTGAGCATGGGGTCATATAGATTCTATCAGCGTTGTGGATTTGGGTCTGGGTCATGCACCCGGAGGGCTAGAGTTATAGGCGTGTGGTCAGAAAGAATCCTGGCTCAGATAGATACCTCATTCGCGTAGGCCAAGATCTGTGGAGATAACAGTTAGAGGTTGATCCTCAAGAATATCCTGTGTACATGAGAGTAAAAGGAGAAATCCATCTCAGTGGGGTGGATCACTCGCCATGAGTCCACCACATCTAGGGTCCTGAAGAGGTGGAGGAGGCCAGTAGCTAGTTTGAAGTCCTTGGGAGTAGGAGGGTGCAATCTATCTTTTGCTGGATTAGGGGCCCCATTGAAATCGCCTCTGATTACAATTTGGCCGTCCACAAAGGGGAGGAGAGCATTTCCCAGAGTCTCATAAAAGGCAGCTTGTCCCTCGTTGAGGGCGTATACCAAGATGAACGAAACTGGAAACCTACGTTATATTGTTTTGCTTATAATGCACCAAAACCCTAGGGTGTCCAGGCGCTGAACAGAGGGACAGAGCGATGAGGTGGAGGCATCCAACGTCTCACATTATTTTACATAAGCAGCCTTGTCTTTAGTGATTATCTGAATACAAAATGTTTTTTCCTCCTTCTGCAGTGATTCTGGCAACTCATTCCAGGCCCTTGCCACCAAAACCAGGAAGGAACAGCTATTTCCCTGGGCTCCTTTGAATCAAGCCACTCTGAGAAGGCAAGCCTTGGCAGATCGAAGATCCCCGATAGATTGATGGGTTACTACCCTCTCTTTAAGGTACTTGGGGCAGCCCCGACGATGCACTTATGACCTAAAGTCAATAAGTTAAACAGAACCCTGGCTGATACTGGTAGCCAGTGCAGCTCTCTCTGGACAGTGGACACAGGTTCTCTCTGCGCTATTTGGTGGATTATGTGTACAGATGCATTTTGGATTTTCTGTAGTTTTAGAATAGCATCCTTGCTGGCACTTCCCAGCAGGGAGTTGCAATAGTCCAGGAGAGGAAGTATGATAGCCCGTGCTAACTTTGCCTGCTTATCTTTAGTGATTATGAGGCCAACCAATCGCAATACTCTGAGGTAGTAATTTGTGTTTTTTACAATAAAGTCCACAGGGGTGTCTGTGTTCAGGTTGGCCTCCATGTATGTACCAAGGGTCTTCACTTCGGTATTTACCACAATCCGGCTGCCCTCAATCAAGTAGCTGGCGAAAGCCTGATCAAGGACTTCCGAGGCTTGATTAGACCTGTAAATCTTCAACTCGGTTTTCCCGGTATTTAGACATCACTAAACAGTAGACATCCAGTTTTCTTTACAACCTGACAGATATTGTTTAGCTTCTCCTGGTCCTCTGCATGATTCCCACTGATCTCCATTGATAACTGAAAGTCATCAGCCTAGTTAGTGAAGAAAAAAACAAGTCTCTCTAACTCCACACACAAAGGTTGGATGTATATATTGAAGAGCGATGGGGACAGACATGCCCTCTGAAGAACTCCACGAGCAATGAGTTGCGCCTCTGAAGAGGTATCTTCCCAGTACACTCAAGATCTATGACCCTTCAGGAATGATCTAATCCATCTAACCACCTCACCCCAGAAGCCCCCTGTAACCACCAGTCTCTCCAGCAAGATCTTGTGGTCCAGTAGATTGAAGGCTGCCGATAAATCAAGCAGAATCCGCAGCCCCAATCTAATTCTTTCCAGCATCGTCAACATCTGTGTCTGTAAGTCAATCAAGGCACTTTCTGTGCCGTGGGAGCATTGAAAAACCGACTGCTTCTAGTGAAGAGTGCCTGTAGCTTCCATATATAGTTAGAGCTGCACGGTAGCCACCTTGTCAACCAACTTTAGGAAGAACAGGGTGTTGAAAATAGGTCAGAGCCCTGTCTCTTCAAAAGTTGGGTCACCGACACATCTTTAATAGATTATGGAATAGTGCAATGTCTGAAATAAGCATTAACAAATCTGCACAGATAAGGAGCAAAAATATCATTGTGTTCCAAGATTACCTTAGATGGGAAAATGTCCCCTGGACAACTGGTGGGGTGCATAGCCTTAAGAATGTCTTTAGTTTCCATGTTTATCATTGAACAACTAAAGAAGGTGGGGGATTGCCCCTGGTTTTGCTCCCCAGGATCTGGTGGTATAGAGTCAACCACCTTATCTAATAGCCCATTTCCAGAATTGACCACCACCACCTAAGGTACAAAATGCAACAAAGCTCAGAAAAAACACCCTATTTCTTCCAACTAAAACTGACTTATTTCCAAACAAATAACTTCTAAGAGTTCTCATGATATATTTCTTATATACAGAAAAAACGCACATTATTTCTAACAAATAAGAAAGATAAAACGAAAAACTCCTGATGCCACATTATCAACAAATTATGAAATAAGTCCTTCAACAAAATAGTCCGAAAGAACCTTTAATGAGAATTATATTTCTGTCACACATAACCATAGCATATCACTGGTTAACCTGGTTCCTGACTCATGGAAATAAAATATGCAAAGCCATACCTTCGAAATAATACCTATAAACTGTAGTAAATAACAAATCTAAACATACTTAATATATTTGATATAAACAGCAATTCATATTATACATAACATATATAGAAACACATAATCGATGACCTTCAGCAGTTCCAAATAATGAAATGATCTTCAGCATTGCCAAAAACAGAACATCTGCAGACCCTAGAGAGTGCAATCGGAATGCCAAAAGTTCCCAAAATTGTCACTGCCATAGTTTTCAGAAATCAGTAGCACAAAAAGCAGACTGAACAACGCAAACAAGTAAACTGGTCAACACACTTTTTGCTACATCCTATTCCAGTCAATGAACCCCAAAACAGTTCTTCTAAAGACTACTTTATAGAACATGTAGAAAAACAATTACATGAAACCTATTTTTTTTTTTTAGTAAATTAGACACATTCCCATAGCTGTGGCTATTACTCTGATTACACTGAGTGGACCTTCCCATAGCCACAGATACACATACATTTTTCCAAACCTTCAAAACCACATTGCAAAGGTTTCAGATTTAAACCATACTTGCTTCGAGGTGAGAACATCCAAACAGATTCAGACATAACATTCTGTGGTAAAACTTTCTTACAATAATCTGATCACTGCACCAACATACAAACAGTTGGAGCCATGAGTAGGGCAGACAGGCTCATACCCGCAGCTACACCAATCCTCCAAAATGCTTGACATTCAATTGCAGGGTTTATAGCCGTGGGTGTAGGCAACCACTGGTAGCCGCAGCTACCTGTAACATTTTTACCATTTCAAAAAGACATATTAACATGGTGTAAACATTCAAACAACAAAAAGGTACACATGAAGGCATACAATACGAAACACAAGTAAAATTGTGTACTGTAAAATCCATGAAATATTATCATCTGCATACAAGAATTGGCATAGCTATACCCACGGCCAAGGCATAGTTGTAGCCGCAGCATGCCCACCAAAAAATTGTGCGACGTCCCAATGGCTTGTCCTGGGAGGATAGCTCAATGGCAAGGTGCTCACCTTGGAAACAAGACAACTCGAAGCAACATAGGTTCGATCCCCGGGTCCACGCTTAGAAACCTCTGGGTATCAAGCGCGTTATAAATATGCAACTAAGGCAAATTCCTGTAACATCGCCTCGATGTCCCCGGTCTGTGTGAGCGCTTGAAAAATGCAAATAAATTTTAAAAAATTACTGGTACCTGCGACTATAACGCCCCTGACATGACACAACGTTTCATAGGCTGCAGTCATAGCCGCAGCTACTTATCAAAAAAGACATCAACAGTATTTTTCTTTTCCAATATACTTAAAAAGTTCTCTGAGTGGCTCTTAAAACAGCCTTTGGATTATTTTACCAATATATGACCAAAAAATATATTTTCAATCAGAGAAATACTCTTCAACTCTATTACAATTCAGAAAACCTTGGAACATTTATCTGTGCATTTTCTTTAGATGATTAATTTCCCGAAGAGGAACAAACCTGTGCTCCCTTTAATTATCATAATGTTGCCTTTAAAAATGCAAGGCCAACATACGTCCAATGGTTTTCCCCCAGGGGGAAAGAGCTGTTATTATGGCCCTCAGAGGAAATCAATTGTTTATTAGAGAAAGTGTGCCCTATTTACTGACAAATCGCGCTGTGAGGAGAAACAGTGAGAGTGACAAAAATGATGTGTTGCATTTTCTATTTTTTGTCCCAGCCTAACACATTTAAGAAAGATTTTTATAATCACGGGACAAAGAACCTCCAACATCAGACATGTGCAATTACCACTTCCATTTTTACCAGTAGCCCCAGATTTGCTGACGACCCACAAAGTGTATTTGTATGCTGAATTTGGACCTGATTTGGAGAGCGATTGGTAGCGAGTCGGAAGCGGCTGTGCGAAACTTGAGACATGAGAGTTCCAGTGCACAGTGCGGCTTAACGCGTGGTTTGTGGTACTTTCCTCTAACCCTTTGAGAGCTTCGCCGGCGGACGTCGGTCGGATGCTGAGGGCTGAGGACTTGAGGGCCGAGGATCAGGTAGCCGGTGTGCCTTGTGCCATGCTCCCATGCTGAGCTAAGCTGCCGTAGGTTCAGAGGGCTTCCGACTGATAGCACTGAGGTACTCGTCATTAGCCCGTAGTCAGCCCGCAGCTAGCCATGTTAGCTGAGCTCCAGGCTCATCCGTCTCCTCGGAGTGGGCAGAGGTGAGTGGTGGGCTTTGGTAAAAGCTGCTGCTGGCTGGTAAACTTGCTAAATGCTCTGTTAAAGGATCAGCAGAGCAAGTGAAAGCGAATGAATTGTGTTATGTGTGATTGATGTGAACGGGCAATAAGCGCGATTCACTTATCTCCGGAAAACAGAACTCCTTGACATCCTACTGAATTGAAACGTTGTGACATTAGAATACCCCCCCACTTGAGAGCTATTGGGCATGTTATAGACTGATAACCTGATGGCCTGACAAGAGACGTCAAGGTTAACTTCTCTTGATCCTGCCAGGCAAGCCCAACATGCTACACACACTATTGAGAGGCAGTTGAAATTCATGGTCACATCTGCCCTGTCCAAGTGGTAGGGGGAAGTGCTGTTAAAAGTTTGGAAAGACTGCTTGGACTTTTACATGATATAGTTTCAACTTGAGCAAGCAAATTCACCAAGGGAAAACTGGTGTTAAGTCTCCATAGGTGTGCACGAAGAACATTGTGCCGTTCTATTTTGGTTGAGTTGATCCAAGTGGGCTGACTAATTAGCTGACTAATTAGTATTCCAACCAGGGGCCCGCCGAACTTCATTGTTAAAGCTAATTTAGCTAGCAAAAAACTGTTTGAGATGAAGACTCGTCAACTGGCTAAATCAGCCAGAGCCCCTAGATCAACGGCTGAAGTAGACAATTCAAACTCCTATAAAGGGGTGCCTTGTCCCCAAGTCAGCGTGGCCATTGGAAGGTCAAAAGAGAACAGTAAAACTGCCCCGAGCACCCCTGAATTTAAAATTAACCCTTGTGAGACACTGCCATCTGAATTGAACAATTCACCTTCTGTTAGTGCAAGCTCAGAATTTGAAAGCATACTCCCCATGAATCACTCCAATTCTATGGCGGGAAGGGGAAGGGGAAAAGTAAACTGACGAAGTCCATGGGGGATGTGGAAGGCACCCCCAACTTGTTTGAATCAAGTATAAGGAGACAATAGTGTGAGGGAGAGTCTGGCTTTCTAGAGATGGGAGAGAGTGGCATTGGTAATAAAGACATAGGAGAAAACATGAACTCCATTGAATCTCAGATGAATGATCCACCCTCGCTCAGGAGGTTGATTTCCCCCATAAAGCTGATCTCATCATTAGGGACTTCAATTCATGAAAACGAGATGGTGTCCCCGTACTTCAAAGATCAACGAAAGAACTCGGAAATAGCCGACCAACTGGCTAAGGACCTCACAGAGTTGACAGTAAACATATCAACCCAAAAGAGGAAAAGTTTAGCCTCAATTCAGACCAGGCTTTCAGAAATTGAGGCCAACATGTCATTAGAGGCATTGTCTTTAAACACCTCCATGAAATGGAAGATGAAGGAGAGTGGAAGAGTAGGAGTCATGAAGAATCTAATATAAATGACCAACGTAAATCTAATGACTCAGTCTTTGTTTTAATTCCCCTAGCACAGCGAGGACACAAGTCCCTAGGCAATACATCTCTGAGAAATCCGCAGGAGAATGATTCATTAGATTCCTCAGCCTCAACCTAAAATGATTCAATGTGGAGTAATCACGAAAGGGCAAGGTCTCTGTCACAGAAAAACTTAGATGCAGCAGAGTTAGAAAGGATCATATTGGCATCTCTTTCAGTCTCCATGCCATCATTCATCAAGTTTTACAAAGCTATCAGTGAGTCATTGAAAGATCAGGGTACCCTGATAGCAATCGTTCAGACCAAATTGGGGGCAGCGAAGGCTTTGTAACTAAAGTTGAGTCTTGTCTCGATACCTCCGTTATGTGGCAAAACCGCGTATGCGATTTGATCGAAGAGAATCTACAGACAAATCCACTATAATGGAGGCTCTTTTGGAAGTTTCAAGGTGGATGCAATCAAGAAGATGGAAGTTAAACAAGGGTAGTGATGCTGCTCCTCTTGCGAAGTTACACACATCAGAAAACACTGTTCCAGATGGTGATATTATATTGGTGGAGCAGGCGCCTGAAACCGCTGGAGAAAAAGGGACAAAAGACAACAAAGTATTCTCTATTTTTACGAATAAGGAGGTAGGAGGATGGAAATGGGAGCCTGATAAACATTTAACCAAGGAAAAGAAAATGAAGAACTGACCTAATCCTAAAAGCATAGAGCAAATCGATCAAGAGCTTTTCCGTACACCTCCTCCATTGACGTTAACTCAATCTCCCAAGGGAGGAGTTGTCATTTCCAGCAGCAGCTGCCAAAGAAGTTAACAAGCTGACCTTATTCGCAGAGATAAAGAATACATCTAAAGATTCTTCATTCAATCTTGAGGAAGAAACCCACCTGAGTGATTTAATCGGAATCATCCAGCAAGACAGAGAGGATCATCATTGGAATAATCTTTTGCCCTCGGAATGGGCTGAAATTGAATGATTAGCTAGTCGGTTCTCCGATCTACAATGTCCCAAAGTGGTGAGAAATATAGCTGCTGATAACCCTAGAGATAACTTGGAGAAGGAAATATTCTTCACCATAGAATAGAAGAGCATCATCTTGAAACACCAGGATAATACGGCCCAGCAAAGAAATAGTTTAGCACCAAAAAGAACATGTGCAATGCCAGAAACAGGACAAAAAAAAGGGAGGTTCTGAAAATTCACTTGGAATGAATTGACAGTGGACAGCAAGCTCCCATTCTAAATAGGAGTAATGTTATGAAACTTTCTCAACACATCCAAGGGCCTTCAATTTATTTCCTCTGATGATATTAGTATTGTCGACTTTGTTTCAGGGTAAGCCAGGTTCTTCAACAGGTCTAGCAGATAAGGGTGAGAACTGGGAGTGGTTGGCAGGGGCTCTAGCATCTAAGAGCCAAAATTAGACTTTTAGGATACAGGATCCACAGGTGATCCAGTTGTGACCATGGAATACAAGGTGTTTCAAAACTCTGTTTACAGAGATTGTGCATTATATGCTTACAAAAGACTTGGCTCCTGTCCCTTCCTTCTTGTGATGGTTATGAGGCTTTTCTGATTCTGGCAGGCATAAGGGGTCATGGGGAGATCATTTTCAGGATTGTTAACTTTGTTAAAAGTGGACTCAGAATTTGCAGTAACTGCCCATCTCTCTCCGAATCGATATGTGCAAGGGCTTAAGCTATCTAGAGCTGTGCAGGGGATTCCGGAACATCTAATATTATTAAATGTTTATTGGCAGGAGAGTGAAATTAATTTTGTTCAAACTGTTTGTAAGGTGGTCAACCAGGTTAGGACAGAAGAGGAGGACATTCGGGTGATCATTTGTGGAGATTTAATTATTCATCTATTAGATGCAGATGGCCATCCAAAAATAGAAAGTGAATTAGAAAGAAGAGCTCGGAACTGGCTTCAGGAAGTCAGTTTGAGGGATTTTGTGATGTTGAATGGTCAGTTTGTTGGAGATACCCCCGGGTGTTGTACATGGAGAAGAGGCCCCAGAATATATTGCCTGGATTACTGATTAGTGTCATGTAATTTGAGCTTCAGAGTTAGGAGATTTAAAACAAAGGAACAAGTAGTGATTGACCACGAAGTACTAAGTTTGGAATTAGAGACGAGGATGAAACAAGTTCCCAGAGAGTGGATGGGCCAAGTGGAAGCGTCCTGTTAGGAAACAGGTTAAGGGTGGCAAAGTGTGAAATTCAGATGATTTGTGGCAAATTTAAGGAGGCTTTGGTGGCAGACACCACTTGTGAGGATTACAATTGGAGTTTAAAAGATTATTCTAAGCCTTGGAAGAATGGGAGAAAGGGTGATACAACGCTGAGGCATGCATATGACCCGCTAGTCAGTGAAGCAAAAAAAGAACTTTGCGGAGCCTTAAGGAATAAAAAACAAAAACAGTCACATTGGGTGGAGCTGATTAGGCTGTGCAAATTGAAGTTCAGGAATTGGCTAATTTCCACCAAATCATAGCAAATGCAAATTGATGCAGAGAAGATGTTGAAGGCAGTGTGCTAAAAAAACACAAGGTACCTCTGGGAGCTTCTCAGTAATGTGGGGGTCTTGCAGAGCTGCCCTTATGCTGGGCCAAGTAAGTGAAGTTAGCTGGGAGGCCCATTATTCAGCCCTCTTTTCAGATCCAGGGGACAAAGTCTTTAGCATAGGAGTTAACCATATAGCTTAAAGACCTCGTAGCAAAGATCAAAGGGCTCAGTTTGTCCCGAGCCGCAGGCCCGTTCTTGATTTCTAACTACCTCCTCAAATCAAATCCAGAGGTGTGGAGTCTACTTCTTAAGCATATTTTTGAGCAGTTCCTTCAATCAAAACACGTCCTGGATACCTGGCATGAAGCAATAGTTGTCCTGATTTATGAGAAGGGCGATAGAGCGGACCCCGTAACTATTGTCCGATCGGCCTCTTAGATTCAATGGGGAAGCTCTTTGCTTCATTTCTCCTGAGTGATCTGACAGAATGGACAAAGTCAGGTGCCGGAATACATATGGCCTTTCTTGACCTGCTGCAGGTCTTTGACTGTGCGAATAGGGCAAAATTGTGGACTAAACTAAAAAAATTTAATTGCCCCCTGTATCTTTTAGCGGCTATCCTTCCCCTACCAACACCTCAGTCCAAATTAGATTGGCACTTCCCCCAGAAGCTCACTGTCTCCAGAGCCCTGGTTCTCTCGAAGCTGGACTACTGTAACAGCCTCTATCTAAATCTTCCTGCCTCTACTCTCTGCCCTTTGCAACTCATCCAGAACAGGACTGCGAGACTTGTCCTTGGCCTCAAGCCCAGGGACCGTATCTCTCCAGGACTGAAATCGCTACACTGGCTCCCAGTGGCTGCGAGGATTAAGTTCAAAACCCTCTGCATTGTCCACAAGGCCTTCTGGGGCCTTGGGCCAAAATACCTCCAACTCTCTCTTCCTAAATATCTTCCTTCTCGAGCTCTACGCTCATCCACCTCCAACTACCTCAGGGTCAGCCGCTTCTCCAAGCAACAAGCTGGGGGTAGATCTCTCTCCACAGCAGGGGCCTCCCTCTGGAACAGCCTTCCTGCATCCCTGAAACTTGAGGAGAACCATCTCCGGTTCCGGAAGCACCTCAAAACCTTCCTCTTTGCCTCTGCTTTCTCTCCCTCTCTCCCCTGCTAAAATCACTGAACCTGCACTGAATCTGCAACTGGGCCAATCACTGATCTCGGTCCTTGGCCCAGCCACTCTTCCCTGCACTGCCTACCTGAACTACGGGACTGTCTCTGTATCCTACAGCCCCTTCTCCCGGCACTTACCTTGCACTTGCCACCAGCTATTATTTATCTTGCTTTCTACTAACCATGTATTGCACTTTCCCCTCTCCCCTTCCCCTTGCACTTTTCCCAGTCCTCCTACCCTTGCACTTGCGCGATCTGAGTGACACCTGGCCTAGTAGGATCGTTGTCTGTCCCCCCTTTTTCCCCCCGCCTCGTCGTGCCTTCAAACACTTGTGTATAGGCGCGTTACAAATGCCATATCATATCATATCATAGCAGCAGGGATTCTTTCAAACAAGATCTCAACCTTTCATGGACTGAAGGAGGGCTGCGCCCTTGCTACACTCCTCTTCAGTTTGTATATAGCTGATTTAGGGGAAACACAACAAGAAGTGAGGGCCTTCCCTCCAAGAATAAATGGCTCTTCTATACCATGGCTACTTCATGTGGACGATATTGTTTTCATGGATCTAAGAGCAATTGGCCTGCAGAGAAGAATCAATTGTTTTGTTCGATTCCTAGCCGACAATGACTTGAAAATGAACGTCCAAAATCCTGAATAGGACATCAGCGCATTATAGAGATCATGTTTGGTGTTTTAGGGGGGAAAGTTGGAAGTCGTGGACACTATGGTCTCTTTGGGGGTGGTTGTAAACAAGAATTGTGATGGTTGTGCCCACTATCTCTCACTGCAGTATAAAACCAAAGAATTAGTGGCCCAGGGCACGAGAATTCTTCACAAATATGGTAGATTTTCCCTCGCCCCCCCTTTCAACATTCTATCGCCAGAAGGTGGTACCTAACCTAATTTACAGAGCTGAGGGAATGTTGAGCTTGTCTTGGAAGATTTGGCTATTGTTGGAGGGCATGTTTTGGAGGAGATGTTTAAGGCTACCTAATGCCCTGCCAATAATGCTGATAAGACATGAACTAAAACTTTAATCCCTTGAGCGAATGGCTTTGTGGAAAACATTAGGGCTTTATCGTAAATGTAGTTTGGCAGAAAGTGTCTCCCCCTTTGAAATATTCAAATTAATGAATAATTCCACTGACAGTCCCCTGAAGCGGGGGCAGGGAAAGAGAGGGAATAATGATAGATCTAGACCTGGCGTTAGATAATCTTCAGACCAATCCCATGAAAGTGAAAAAGCAGTTACAAGAGCTTGATTGGATTGAGACAGTCAGGGTAAGGAATCTTGACCCTCTGAGGCCAGAGAGAGGGAGAGAAAAGGCCTGAATCTGCCCCCACAGAACCTGCTGAAATTCCCTTATGCTTATTAAAGAAATCTGCCGTTAAGGGTGAGACTGAATATCCTTGATACAAGAGAAGTGAAATTGGCGAGACATCTAATTTTACATGAAATGTCTTATTGCCGACATTGTGGTCAAATTGGTGTGATGGAAACTCTTAATCATTGGGTCACGTCTTGAGTCGCCCTGACAAGTATGCGATCTATGTATTTAAGGAAACATCAAGTTCTAGGTCATACATCATTAGATCAACACTGGTGCAAATGGATGCTAATGGGGGAAAGCACAAGGCTATGGGCCTCATTACGACCCTGGCGCTAATGGGTTAACAGCGCCGTAAAAGGCTGTGGCGCCGTTAACCCATTAGCACCTAATTACGAGATCCCTTTGTGGCACCCGACCTTAATGGCTGGTCTAGACCAGCCGTTAAGGTAGGGACCCGCAAAGGGACCTTCGCGGTAAGTATGGTACCGCAATTTGCAGTAGCGTACTTAGCGCCTTCGCCATTCCCATTATGCCCTATGGGGCAAAAATGGGAATGGGGAAGGGCCATGGGGAAATGGGGAAATACCGCCCCGTCAACCTTGGAATGGGGCGGTATTTCACCATGGCGGACACGTTACGATACCGGCACCAACTATGGTGCTAATAGCGCCATGGTTTACCGCCGGTATCTTAATGAGGGCTATGTCTGGAAGCGTTGAAGTTTATAGATGCAGTTTTAAACCTCTCAAAAGAAATATGAGTGAAGGACATTTTGCACTAACAAGGGGATGATGGTTACCTTTTGGGATAAAAACATTTCTAAATAGATAATTAGATCAATAAACAAGCCTGTAGTTTTAATATTTGTGATTTTATCAAAGGGATCCATGCAGAAATGTAACTTTTCTTCTTTTATTTTTTAATGATTGCTAAGGATTTGTCGCATGATTTATGTTGATTGGATTTATGGAATTGTAAATGGTTAAAAACAATATATTTTTCTTGTTTTGTATGAATAAGTTGAACCAATAAACATTTTAAATAAAAAAATGTAAAACATGTGTATACAGAATGGGCACTTATGTTACGTAGGCAATTTTTATGTACTGATAAATGAGTCTAGTTTACCTTTGTGGATTACATGATTTTGACTGTATTTAAATGTTTTATTGTTGTAACATTTTAATTGTATGTTCTTTGGGAATTTATATTTCCGAATAAAGATGTTATCACTCACTCACTGTGTGCTCTTTCTTTACATGATTATTGAATTTTCTTTTCCCGAAGAAAAGCCTGTTCTCCCTGTCGAAAATATGTGTGCACAATTGCAGCATAAACCTCTAATTATGATACTCATTCTAAAATATTATATAACCAAAAAAACTGTGTAAGCCAATAGGTTGACAACACATCACCTATGTCCTCATTACTATTAACCCCATTCTCAAAATTCGAAAACTCTCCAGTCTTCTCAAAAATGCAATTGCTCTTCTTCTGAAATGAACTTGATGTTTCAAATATCTAACGAAACAATATACCCCACAAATAGCACAATCTCTTAACTCCTCTGTTGACCTATATAGGGGATGTCACTGTCCGGATGTTGTCAAGTCGCACATGTACACCATTACCAGAATATAGATGTCAGGGCAGACCGAGGAACGTAGTTTCTTCCATAGAGTGACTTGATTAGTAGAGTTGAATGCAGCACAGACATCCACCCAAATAACATAAAGTGCAGGCTTTCCCTTTTGTGCAGCTTCACACAATAGTGCATGCAGTAACCAAATGTTGTCAGTGGTTGCAGAACCACAGCGAAAGCCTGTTTGGGTGTCATGTAATACGTTGTTTTCTTCTACGCAGGATTGGAGTGCTTTCAGCACAAAGGTGCTGAACAAGTTGCATGTGACACAAAAGGCATACCAATTCACCATGTCCGACACTAGTTTGATGCACCCCGTATTGCATCTTCATTTGGTCCTATAGTGGATCATCAATTGACAACCAACTGGTCATAGTGCCATGAACACTCTAACCCTTTGGGTGTTTCTTTGTGGAATTCATTGCATTTTTCGCCACCAGTGCAAAATTGAAGTTGAATTTAAAGGGGCAGTTGGTGTCTTTTTTTGGTTAGCAATGGTAACTTTTTTTCTTAGCAGCTTGTTTACAAAATCTAGAACATTTTGCAAGGTGTCTCTCCTTGCGGGTTCTATGCCTAGATAAATCAGTATTATCCACTTCACCTGTCTCGCGACCACAGGAGTACATTTTAACTCACAATTAGCAGTTTCAGACACAAGAGACAAGGTCAATAGGCACCGCTGGATCAACATGAACCAGCTTTTTAGAGTCGTGCATTTCATGTTGTAGTCTCAAATGTATGTCTCTGAGAATTTTTCCATGGGTTTTCACTTCCTCCAGTATGGCACCACATAGTTTTAACAGAATTTTACTCCAAATGTAGTCCTTCTGTTGTGCCAACATTATTACTTGAGGTGGATTCATTACCATTGTTAAGTCTTATTGTAGGATTTTCATTAGCTCCAGTATAATCCCTATTGGTGCTTGGACAAATATTGGGTGACATTGACAATCGTTCTTGAGTAGACGCTGTTTTGAAGAGTAGCATCCACCAGTCTATCAGGTGCAATATCAACTTGTGCCACAGGGCTCTCCAGAATGTCCGCTGAGGCATTATTATTTGCATGAAGATCAGTCTGTGTTATAAGAGTTGAACCAGTAGGTTTATCCTGTACATTAACAGGCATAGTACATCTGGCAGCAGTACCAGACAGCATGTAACATTTCACAATAATTGAGATGCTATATATGTCTCCATAGCCTGTGTTGAAGACTTCAAATGGTGGTGTGTTTGGGCAACTTCTTGTGTTTCTACACAGATAACACATGTGGTCGTAGGTTGGTAAAAGTCTGTAATAAGACCCGCCTCAGGGGCGTTATCATGTACGTTACAACAGATCATTGCATCAGAACAGGTAGCCATGCAAGGTGGATCAGTACCGTTTCCAGATTTATATGCACCACCTCTTTTTTGGTGGAGGTTTTTCACATATTTTGCCATTCCAGGATTTCTGAGACCTGGTTTTCATCATTGTTTTACTTGGCATATTCAGTGAATATTTTGAAGTTTAAGGCCTTGGGTTGAGGGCTGCGTATAGTACAGTGTATGTGTCTAGTGACGCAGCGTGCTAAGAGCCTCCAAGAGTACTGCTGAGGCTTAATAGAAATGTGTGTATTGTTTTACTAAAACATTGTATCAATTAGAAATTAAACTGCTAGAAACACGATATGGAAGGGCTATGTACTACTAGATTAAGGACACTCTCCTGACCTATCAATGTGTCACACAGCTAATGACACAGTGCAATGGGCTGTGTGCTTTGCTATTGCACTCATTTGCACTCACACTCCCAGATAAACTGTTATAAACAAGATACAGATGAGTTCATTCAGGTCAACTGGTGTTTCCCCTCCATCTATTGAGGTCACCCAGGAGAAGTGTGCCTGTGTTCTTTCCTTTGAGGTTGTTAAGAATATGGCAGAGGTCGTCGTTAAAGTCTGATATGAGTGATGGGGGTCTGTAGATTACAATGAAGTTAATACAATCGTTTTGGGAAGGGGTGAATTTGAGGTGGAGAACTTCGCACCCCGAGCATTGAATGGGTGAAGAAAAAAGATGTATGTCTTGTCTGACTATTATGGCGACTCCGCCTCCCTAAATAAACTATAACTACAATAAAACACACAGGCAAACTAACAATAAAGGTATACAAACTACCACTACAATAACCACACAGGGATGTATAAACTGGGTGAGAATAAACATGGGATGATATACTGGGTGGTTGCAGGGCAGAAGGTGGGGAAGGTTAAGTACACTTGGCGAACAAGAGAGAATAGGGTGGGATAGGTAAAACTGGAGAACAAGGTTAGAAAATAATCACTCAGGTAGAAACACTAGTACCCTTTATTATAGTAATCCTTTTCACCCCACAAAAAAACACAACCTCCAAGAAGTCCACTGCAGACAGTTGGAAAGATATAAGAACACTGTTTAAAAAAGAAATTGAGAAAGCCTATGCACTTTGTGCAAAAAGGTACTTGGAGTGGACATTCAAATATTTAATTTCAAAGCTTGGAAACATCCAGCTTCAGTGGAACATGACCGGTAGTGAATGAACCCTCAACTTCTGCAGCATTGTCAATTTCACCTATTCCAATTGTACAGCTCCCAATATTTCAGTTATGAGAGTGATGTGTTGCCTGTGCCACATTTGGCTTCTCCTGGGAGATGCCACATTAGCCCATTGAGAAATGACTCTCTCCAAACAATGTACATTGCCAGCACTAATTCACCAACACAATAAGGGTACAAAATAAGTATAAAAAATGTTACTATAATCAATGAACATACATATATGAACTAGGTGAGAACAAACAAGGGACATTATCCTAATGAATTACAATAGAGTGAATGGGCAAGGTTAGGTAAACATGCAGAACAAGAAAGGATGGGGTTGGTTAGGTAAACTTGGAGAGCATGGGAAACAAAACAGTCACAGAGATAGAAGCACTACTCATGACCAATCAGGACACCTGTGATTCCATAGATGAGATATCTACCACACCCATAAAAAATAATGTTATATTGATCATTGCAAGCAGTCCTTTTTAGTCAACAATGTTCCATCCCAAAGCTTAGGAACATCAACATTGATCAACCTTCATTTGCATGTGCAATCGGACAATGAATGTAGAAAAGCAATACCTCCACCACATCCATCCACTATTATGTTTTCAATATGGGTTAGCCTTTCACAGGAGTTAACTGTACAACATCTCTTGCAAGTCCACTTGGATGACGATCACGATGCATATCAGAAATCGCACAAGCACCACAAAATGAAAATGCATGTGCCTCATGCATTAAATCAGACAATCAATACCTCATCCAGCAAGTCCATCCACCAGTGGGAAATCTTCAACAAAGTAAACCCTCAACTTCTGCGGTACTGCTTCAATTTGACCTCTCGCTGATCTAACGGTAACCAATTTATCTTTAAGAAAATAAAGTGTTGCATAAGCCACAATTCAATTTCCATGAAAGATGCACCAACATAAGATTCACACAGAGGAACATCTACTTTTTATGTAATCCCCTTTTCCCTTGACAAGTTATTTCTTGTTATTTCCTCATCGACTCCTACATTTTGAATACAGGTTGACCTTTCACTGGAGTTAACAGAACAACTTCTTCAGTAGAGACAGAGCACCTCAAGTACTTGAATCCTATCACCACCTGCCCACAAGCACTCCTAATCAATTGCAACACCGCAGTGGACATACACATCATTACATACAACTGTTACCATAATGTATAAACATTACACTGTCCCTGGCAACCCTAGGCCCTTTCATTCACATACTATTGTCTTACCCACTTCCACTTACAAAGGATTGTTTCACTGGCAATGTAAACACAACATGTTTAAAACATTCTGCAAGCATTGTGCACACAGCACACTATCCAAGCACATATACGCTGCCCTTCTACCATACCCTGTAACATACTGACCGACACATGCATTGCACCCAGTGCCCACACACCTTGACTTTTCACTGCAGTATCTCCAACCACAGGGCACTGACATGGAGGTATGCAGTAACAAATTGCAACAGTTACCATAATGTACAAACAAGACACTCTCTCCTGCATCCCTGTGGACTTTCAATCACAAACTGTGGGCGTACCCACTACTTTTAACAAAGTATTGGTCCACTGCCAACCTACCCACAATCTGTTTGCAACAGTGGCCTATAACAGGTTAAATGTGCTCCACACCCATTCCTTACATGGCACCACCCTCTAACTCATGCACATTGAAAAATGCATTACTGCTGTGCATGTCCTCAAGGCCTAGGCTCTTTGATGCATGGCCTACGGCCTATGGCTTTCGGCCATGCATCCAATAGTCTAGGCCTTGAACAAACTCACAGCATGTAATGCTGCCATGCATGCCTCCATATCGGCAACTGTGACAATCCACATAGACACCACTGCCACCAACACTCCTACCCAACTTGTACACCGCCATGGCGCTGCGCAGCAAGAAATGAAAACAAATAACAGCACTTCACCCCAACTCTCCAACACCATAAAATACCCAATCACGTACACAGGTCGCACTAACCAGAATGCAGAAACATAACACATCATCCACCACACCTACCCACAGCCATTCACAAAGTATTGTGTGTCACTAACCACAATATTTTCACAACATTCGGCGTACTTCAACAATTCTGCACACAACATATGCCTTGAACACACCTACTGCAACGTAATGCCACCATGCATTTCACCATTTCACCACCTACAACCATTGACATGCACGCCAGTGCCACCAGCAGTCCTACCCAACCTGTACACCACCATGTAGCTATGCAGCAACAAATTGCAACAGTTAACAAAATGTGGAAAGAAAAAACTCTCTCCTGCACCCCTATACACTTTCATGCACATACTATAGGCGTACCCACTCCCATTCAGAAGGTATTGGGTCACTGCCAACCTACCCACATTCAGTTTTCAGCACTAACGCTACTACAACCAATCTGCACACACTGCACTATGCAAGCACCACCCTGTACCGGATGCAGACTCAAACATGCCTTCCTGCGGTGTGTATGTTGCAGCCCTACACTCCTCAGTGCATGCCCTACAGCCTGCAGGCTACGGGCTTTGGCCATGCACCCAATAGTGTAATCCTTCCAAAGACCCACCGCACCTTCATTCACCCATGCTTGTCTCCATGTGGCAAACTACTGCATTACATCCGCAGCGCACCAGAACCCGCGCTCCCACCCAACCTATTCATGTGCAATTCACTTCTCATCTGCACATGGCCTGCCACCACTCACCACAAAAACAGTTTGCCGCAAACAGGTCGCGCGAGAAGATAAGGGACCTTTACGACAGCTGACTCCAATCACCATAGAAACTACTAGCCTACATGTCACATATAAACCACTTCTCACTCCCCCAGCCGTTCCCTACTTTATTGCCACCAACACAATGGGTATGGTACATTTCCCAGACCCTTTCGCCGCTGCACTATCCTCCGATACACCATGGAGGCTTTCCCAAAAAAGGTCCCACGGCCATATCCAACCTTCTCTGATACCACGCCGTACTGAGATCCAATAACACTTCTGTCCATGGAGCAAACAGAGAAATGGGTCCGCGGAGTGGACCGAGATATCACACATTTTTTGGGACGTACTTTTCAGTGTTTTGCAAAAAAATGACTGGTCCGAATTCCAATGAACACACAAAAGCACACTTTCTGGCTCAAGCCCCCACTCCTGGCGTAAATCTGGTGAAAATCTGTCCAGCCGTTTGACCTGTAGCTGTGTGCAAAGTTTTTCCCCATTAATTTTATATAAAAAATTTTTTTGGGTACCCCCCTTATAACTTTTTCCCCCCCGCATGGCACCTCACCCAACTTTCTGAGAACTTTCTGAGAAAAGCCCATTTACTTTTTCTGCAAAGTTTGGTGAGGATTCGTCCAGGGGGAGCAAAGTTATAAGCTGCCGAAAAAGTACTTTTCCTATGGTTTAGCAACCATAACTACACTTTACGTGATAGATAATTCTTAAAAAGGACTTGTTTGGGTACAAACAGCAGACTTTTTTGCATATTGAGGCCTATAGCTGCTTGTATGGTCCAGCAAACCCACGGCTATGACCCTCCCCGATCATTGCTGCGGTTAACCCTGCCTCCGAAATTCAATACCCCATTGGGTGATACGGTAGCCACGGTTATGCATCTATGGTTAAAACAAATATAATATCCTCCTATCTGTAAAAAAAGAAAACATAATCAGTTACAGAACATACACACTTTACAAAACACAATTTAATATGCATGTTTTTATGACTCTCATATATCATATGCAGTGCATGACATGCAATAAGATATATCATTTGTGCATAAAACACTGTTCTCTACACACATAATAATCACTGGGGAAAAACAATCGAAGGTGGATAAAAAAAAAATCATAGTGGCAGTACAACATTATATTCCACTTCTGCTACCACTGATTATCAATAAACTCTTTTCTGTTTTCTGTCATTGCTTTTTTTCTCTGCATGGGTGAACTTCATTTTTACCTTTCTACTTCCTATACCTTCGTCCTTTCTCTTGTGCTTTGTAATTTGTATTTTGTTTTATTTGTCATTTCCTCCCAACCTCATCACATCTGGTCCACACTTAATCTACAAGACTGCCAAGAAATGTGACAAACCTCACAAAAACCATTCGGTTAATGGGAAAACAACCATGGAGGATTGAAAAAAAAGCAATTGAATGAAAGCATGGTGTGGCAGTCTTCTGCTTTATTCTCTTGTAAATGAGGAGCCTATTTTGTTGGGTGCCTACCCCAGTGGACCTCAGCGCCCTCTCCTTGATGATTGCTGATTTAAAAATCATGGTTCCATGACTGAGTAACAAAGGAGATTCCTGGCTCCCTTACTCCGTTTGAATTCAAAATGCAAAATACTGTGTTACTTTAGCTAGTATCACGCGCCCTTGTCATGGAGGAGAAAAAGAAAGACAAACACTGCCTCGTATTCTCCAAGTTGTAGGCTTTGAGCTTTTAATTGTGCATTGATTCGAAAAATTGCCCTTTAAGATTACACGTGTTTCGACGTCTGCATCTTTTTCAAATCAGGGCTGATCAAATTAAATTAACAGAAATGTCATATTCATTACAGACATAAAAAGAAAAAAGGAATAATCATTGTATACAAGTTTTAAATCAAACACAAACAGTTTTATGCACATATGTTAAAGGATGGCCATTGAGGGAGGAGGTAGGGTGGGATTGTTAAGGATGGTTGACAAACGAAAGAATGCAACAGGTAATAAAAATAAAAAAGGAAAAAAGAGAAAAACATACATGAGAAATTGGTTAGTTGACGATATCCTATTCCACTTTGCAAGACATATATGATATAATTTTTATAATTTAAAAATCCAGAAAATGGGGGTTTAGATTTCTTCTTACCTAGTCAGTTTGGTTTACAATTCATAAGTTGAATACTTAGATTGGATAGTCATGGGTTAAATCCCTAAAACAAAAACAACATGTGTCCCATTAGTAATCTTTCAAGCTTACGGTTAATAAAGTACCTTTGCCGTTGTGAATTGTCACAAATGGCTAATCCGTTAATGGTTAATGCTGAATACAAAAGCAAGGGATCATGTTTCCATTTAATCACCATGGTCTTCCAAACTGTATTCACACTCCAAGTGAGCGGGTGTATTGATTTTCCTAATGCTACCTCCACTCAAAAAACAAACCACAAAGTTTTGGGAATCTCAACATTTCGTCCAAAGACCAAGATGAACCGTACAGGAAGGCTCATGTGAAACATAACGCAAAATCAGCACACAAGTATTTATCATCTGTGCCACAGTGTTCCAATATGAATACTACCTATTTTCAACCAGCTAACACCCAACATCAGGCCATCCTGCCTGCACCAATCTTTCACACTGTTTGGTAATGTTCAAGTTCATATGGATGATGTGCAGAAACCCTACAGGAAGACTCTTGTATAGAACAGTGACAGCACATATTCCACAAGTACAGTGCACAATCAGCAGACCACTGTACAAGTACAAGTACAAGAAAGTAAACATTTACCTTTTAAAATCTGCATACAAAAAAGAAATAGCTACAATAAAAATACTATTGAATCTAAACATGTTAGTAAAACTTTAAAACAATCAAACATTAATGGGGTAATTTGTGGATTATTTGCAGCAAAAAAAAATGGGATTTGTGCGCCATTCTGCCTGCAAATCCCTGTTTAACAAATGGGAATTTTCAGGCAGAATGGCGCACAAATCCCATTTTTTTTCGGTGCAAATAATCCATGAATTACCCGCATAGTGTCATTACATCTGAGTATATGAAAAATAGCACCTAAGTATGCCATCTGACAATAGTAACACAAACATTTTATTATGCAGTATTAAAGTGAAAGCTACAAAAATACATGAAAAATAAATTGCTGCTAAATCTAACCAGGCCCAAAATAGTGCCAATATATACCGTCTGATAGTAGTGGTAATGCATCTAACAGAAAACACCCCAAACACACTTTTAAATATTTATTTTCATACTGGTACTTCCTTCCACAACAGCCTTACACTCAACATGCTGTACTGTGGGTGTTTTGCAATCAAAGTGTGAATACTACAGAAACGGGTTGATTTTATACTACCCAAAAACAAAAAACACAAAAACGACTGTATATTTAAAAAACAACAAAAATGGCCAAAACATCTTCACCAAAACCTATCGCACACAGTTACAGAAATAGAACAGTAACAACAACCAATTCAAGTCAAAGAAATCTTTTTTTCCCTGCCCAGCATCTCTCTTAGCCACGGCTATTCAACCCAGCTATAAACCTAGCCTTGTGTTTGCGGCTACATGTACATGTTCTGCAAACTCAAAATCATAATAAGCTAAACTTCAAAACTTCTAATAAAACAAGGGAACACCTAAGCACATAAAATAACAAACACAGATACAATTCTGAGCTGTATCATCCACATAACAATCTCATTATTGCACATAAAATGTATGGTTTGATAGATGCAAAGAGTGTTGATGTACCCGCATGATTTTTAAAGAACTGGTTTTAGAAAAAGTCCCCTGAGGCTCGGTTCTGGTTACCCACAGCCATTTGTAGGAAATATGAAAAAGAAATGAATTTTCACTTGCCCAAACTCCAAGCAACTGTCCTTAGCAGGACTACCAGCCCCCACCCCCCCATGGTGGTCCTCAATTCCCCTGCTACCTCCCAATCGCCCAAAATGCACCATGTGTCTGTGAGGCTTCTTCACTGAAAATATTGGATAGCTGCAGCTACCACATGTCTGCAAACACACAAGGTTCTATTTGGGATTCTAGAACTGTCAGCTCCAGGGATGGCTGTCTGAAGGCTGAGCTCCTGCACCTGAACTGAATACCCTGAATACCTATGGCTGATTCAATCATAAATGACTCAAAACAACTGGCAAAAAGGCAGAAGGGAGATGGAGAGGTGACCTCAGATGAAAGAGTAGATAAAATACTAGATCTACTTACTAAGTTGACTCTGGATGTCAATGAAATCAAGGAGAAGATGGCTAAGGCAGAAGAAAGATATGTTGAACTGACTACCAACATTAATAGAGTGGAGATCCACTTAAATGAAATGAATGGCACAGTGGAAAGGATGGAAAAGTTAACCTTGAAACTCTCAGAACAAGGACATTTTTCAAGGAGACTAATGTGTGGGTAGCTGGCATTCCTGAAGACATGGAGAGGGGAAAACCCATGGAATTTGTGGAGAAAATGCTAATCTCTTTACTCAAACTGGATCCTAAGATAAATTTGGAATTGGAAAGGGCACATAGGAGTTTGGGACCAAAACCAAACTTGGGCCAGCGAGCCACACATTTTGTAGTGAAATTCTTGAGATTTCCAGTGAAAGAAAAGCTGCTTAAAAAAAGCTTGTGAGCTACATGATTTATCTTGGAATGGCCACAAAGTGATGATTTTGGGGCATCTCAGCTGGGATGTCCTTGACAGAAGAAGAGAATTCAAAGCTGCAAAGGACAAAGCAAAGGCAAAGAACCTCAAGTATTATATGGTCTACCCAGCCATCTTCCGTGTTGTTAAGGATGGTAGGTTATTCTCCTTCAATGACAGCAAAAGTGCTGAGGCTTATTTTAGGGACTTGGGAAGTGAAGGAGAATTGGAACAAGCCATGGAAGCTGCTGCTTCTGTCTCACAGAGATCGTTGCCATTCAAGAAGAAAAGATTAACATAATTTTTTTTTTTTTTTTTTTTGTTGTGTGTAAAACTACAGCCTAATACATGTTTTATGATAAGGCTTTTGTTACATTCTTCCACGCTTCATCATTATTCCTTGTGAGTGCTGTTTGCCTTTGGTTATGATTATGGTTTGGCGACTCTCTGGTCTGTGTCCCGGAATTCCTGATTTGGCAATAGCATGTCCATGTAATTTATTACAGCACAGACTAGCTGTATATTTTCGCCTGATAACAAATTTTTCCACCATCTGTCAATATCATTCCTCAACGGAGTGAACTTTTCCAGATGTATTTTGCGCTGAGAGATTGTTCCTGTGCACTCTGTTATGAGGTGTTTGGTGGTTTCAATCCCATCTTTACAGAATCTGCAGGAACTGTCCTTTATTTTTGTGTTTTTTTGTCTCTTTAGTGTTTCTTTTGTTCTTAATATGTTTAGTTTCAATCTTAGAAACTGCATACGATGATGCTTTGAAGGGCATCGTGTCAGGAATCGAGCTGGCATGTTTAGTTTATTTTCGATTGGCCCTAAACTTGCCATTGATTTGAGTGAATCTTGCATTTCTTTATTAATTATCCAGGACCATCGTTCAAACTTTTTTTTTGCAATTTGAGGTGTGTTCAACAGTTCTGTATCTTTAATATCAGCTGCGGTTAAGATTTCCATTAGTTTGGAGTTCCATTTAGTTATCAGATTTGTTTGATTTATTTGATTTATCTGAGTTCCGGTTTCCATTTTGAAGATCTCATATGCTGGAATTGGGGGGTTCAGATTCATTTTCCTCCATGTTGTAAGCGATTTCCATATAACTTTCGAGTGTAACGAATTCAGTGATAATTCGTGCCTTACTGCGGCAGCATGGACATTTTTGGGTAGATTCAACACTCTACGCCAAAATATGCTTTCCAGCAGGTGCCATGTAGTTTCTGAGATGTTCCACCCAGCTTCCGTTCCGAAGGTTATTGTTGGTACTACTTTTTGTGTATAGAACAATATAACAGGAGCTAACGAGAATTTACCATATTCTCTCTCTAGTTTTGCTCCTTGCAGCGCCAGCCTTTTCATGCGATTTTTTAGATCTTCAATCCATGGTCCTTCACTGATGGAGTTATTGAAGCGTATTCCTAAATATTTTATGGAAGTTACTTTTTCTATTTTTTCACCGTTTATGGACCATGAAAAGTCTCGATCTTTTCTGTTACCTTTAGAGCCAATTTCTAGAATCTTGGTTTTGGCCGTGTTTATTTCGAGATCATTCATTGTCAGATAGTTGTACAATTTGCTTAACAATCGTTGCAGTCCGACTTGTGTACGATCCAGTAGTACTACATCATCTGCATATGTTATGCAGGAAATTGGTGTATTATTCAGTTTTGGAGGAAATTAGTTGACGTCTCTCAAATGAGTTGGTAGGTCTGCTATAAACAATTTAAATAGTTCTGATGCCAGAGGATACCCTTGTTTTACCCCCTTCTCAGTTTCGATAATTTCTGACATTTCTCCATTATTGCTTAATCGCACACGTATTGATGTATTAGTATGGAGTGCTATAATTGGTTCAAGTAGGTTGGACGGACATCCCCATGAGATAAGTTTTTGCCATAGCCTTCTACGATTTATTCCGTCAAAGGCCTGTTTCATATCGATAAAAGCCAGAAACATCCGTTGACCTGCTTTGATGGTTTCCATTTTTAATATGCTTAAGATGCAAAGATTTACGTCCACTCCGACGCCAGCAGTGAATCCCGTTTGTCTTGGGTCTACAATCATTTCATCATTTGCCCATTTTGCAAGTTTCTTTCTCAAGAATGATCCACAGACCTTGCCTATGGTGTCTAAGAGAGCGATTGGACGATAGTTATTTGGATTGTCCCGGTCGCCCTTTTTATGGATTGGCACCACTATGGCTTTTAACCAAGACTTGGGTATTTGTTTGGTTGTAGCGAGTCGAGTAAAGAGAATTTCGATAAAGACTGACCATTCCACAACGTTTTGTTTTAACATTATGTTTGTGATCAGGTCCGGACCTGGCGCCCGGGAATTTTTTAATTTGAATATTGCATATGCAATTTCATGTGCGTCTATTTTTAAGTCCCAGTCCTCCGTTCTTGTGTTGAGTTCTATTGCTGGTTCCCAATAAGATCTTTTGTATACCTTTGTAAAATGGTCAACCCAAATGCTTCCTGCTAGACCGTTTACAATTGTTGGTTGGAATTTCAGGGATCCAGCATTTAATATTGACCATATGTCTCTGGAGTTTTTCTTTAACATAAGTTTCATTATATTTTCCGCACAATCTTGGTCAATAATTGCTTTCTGTGATCTAACCCAATTCTTATATTGTTTGCGCCGAGCTTTTATGCTTACTCGAGCATCACCCGTTTTGTGATTTTTTTTCAGTTTCCTCACATCACTTCTTAGTACTTTTTTAGCTTCTTGGATCACTTTACTGAAATTATGTTTATGTGTTTTGCTAGTCGTGCTTAGCTGGTTTTTTACAAGGTTTGATAATAATGGAGCATATTCACATGTACCTTGGTCCTCTTTTCTACAAAATGTTTCAGTAACTTGTCGTATCTGCGGGCCAGTTATTCTCAGTCTGTTGCCAGTCGAGTTTACAGTTAACTGGGCTATTTTTGGCTCGCTCATATTCCAAAAAACTTGCCAATTTAGACGTATCATCTCGTGATCACTCTTTCTTGTTGTGATCACTTCTATGTCAATTAGTTTTCCGTACATCTCTGCCGACGTCCAGATATAATCTAGGGTTTTGGCTGCACCTTTGAAGATACCTCTCCAAGTGCATTTTGCCGGAATGTCTCCTTTGATGTTTCCATTAATCATACCCAAATCTCGATTTGACATCATATTTTGCCAAGCATTTGCTCTTTTACATAATTGGTTTTTTGGAATTCTTAGATTAGTTTCTGATGTTTGATCCCATTTAAACCATGCACAATTCAAGTCTCCACAGCAGATGATCCATACTTTCCTGTGGTTTAGGATAACGTTATCTATGAGCTCCAGCACTGACTTTATGAATTTGTCAGTTGCAATTTTAGCTGGATTCCAGTAGCAGTTAATTATTAACATGTATTCACATTGCTCTTTGGTTGGCAGATGGTATTTTATTAATGTACCTTGGACAAAGGGATTTGGATTATGGGATTGTACTGGTGTCCATCTTTCGTTAATTCGAATCATCGTCAAAAGTCCCGAGAAGGGACGACCAGTTCTGTTTTTTCCAGCAGGATTAAGGAATATGCTAAAACCATCTTTTGATGGTTTATTACGTAGCCAAGTTTCCTGCAAGCAAATGAATATTGTTTTTTCGGACGAGACAGGAAATTCTTCAAACAAATGTGTAAAGCCTCGTGTATTCCACGATAAGAGGTTTCCTTGTCCCTCTTGTCTTTTCAATCATTGCTAATTTGGCTGTCTTTGTAATCCTTGCTTTGTTTGAATATTGGCTAATGAATGACGTAGCGCGTTGATTTTGGATTCCATTGTTAGGGTGTCCTGCTCGTCATTTTGGCTTCTTTCCTGCTCAGTGCTTTCTGGAGGTTCTACCATCAAGTCAAAGCCAAATGCCAGAAGTTCGTCTGAGGCATGTAGAATTGTGGATCGCACTGCATTTGAAATAATATGCAGTAGCACCTGATCGGTGGAGTTTTCAGAAGCATATTCCACTATTTTAATGTCATCCGTATGTATGGTCCGTAAGGAGGGTATGCATTGGAATAGTTTCAGCACATTTGTCCGATTTAAATTCATCTCGTGTTCGTCTGTATGAATGTTTTGAAGTCGAAGCTTCATGATTTGGTTGCCATTTGTCTTTTTCTGATACTGTTGTGTTTTTGATTTATAATGCACAATTTGTTTCCTTTTGGATTTAATTTGTTTACAGCTTGTGCTGATATTCCTTCTTTTTCTAAATTTGATTTTCCCATCATTTGAGGCTTGGTATTGTTTTCATTGGTTCTTCGAATTGGAACACTTTTTGGGAAATTTTGTTTTTGTTGATCCTCGTCTTGCCATGCGTTTTCAAACACGGCTCCGTCATCATTTCTATCGCTATTGTGTGAATATGTTGACAGGTTACAAAGCTCTATTGACGAGGTTGAGATGATTTGTGCTGTGCTTGTTCCTGAAGTATCTCCCCGCATACGTTTCCTACATGGGCTCCTCTTTTCGGTGTTTTTGGCGATGGCTGGATTTTCTGATGTTGTTAGTTTTCGAATTTCCTTCTCCGCTCGTGCGAATATTGCTGGTCGAGTTGGTAATGGCATATTCCTTATACATTTTTTTGTGTTTGCAGATCTTTTCCACTTGTTTCTAACTAGGGTGCTTGCGGAAAAGAGAGGGATCTTGGGGACATCATTTGTTGTGTTATCTTTGGATTGATTTTTTGAGGCTTTTGTTGTTTCATCATGTACGCCAGTGAAGATTTTGAAGGCTGATTGTTTGGCAACTTCACCAAGAGAGATCTGAGAGAGATCTGGAAGTGTTTCTGTCATCAACTCTTGTTGTTTTTTCTTTTGCCGGCTATTTGACCTATTCTGTAATGACTCTAAGGTCGGTTGGTCGCAACTAGGTGCACGTACATTTAGTTGTGACTTATCGTTTTTGACTCTTGTTTCCTGAAACTTTCCTTGTGCTTCTAGTGGAGTTACTGAAGTAGACTGATGTCGTTCGTGTCTCATCCATTTCACCGCTTCTAGCAGTCCTGTAGACAAGTTGTCATTGTCACAGTGATATCTTGCTGCTAGATCGCCAAGGCGCATTTGCAAATTAGCAGATACGTCTGCCTCTTTCTCCATTTTGCTCTGGATAAAAGATGTAAAACCAGACAATTTTTCTATTTTTTCCATTAGGATAGTTAGCATTGCGCCTTGGTCTTTAATGGTTTCATTTAGGGATTCATATAGTTTTACGAAGGGGATCATAGCTAGAGATGATGCTGCTAGTACATTGTTATGTATTTGCATGGCAGCCGCTGATGAAAGGCTTGATTTCGTGGCTGCCTCGCAAGAGTCCCTCCTCGGCGTTGTTTGTAGATTAAATGAATCTACATTCGTGTGGGTCAAGAGAGTGTTCAATTCCATGGGTTGTCGTTGTTTCGACTTTTCCAGGACAGGTGTCCTTGCGTGCCATCTTGGGGTGCTTGCTTTGTTTCCTTGTTTGTCGCTATTTTCATTGGTGTTTAGGGATTGATTAGTTTTGTTAGATGTTCCATTTGATTTAGAAGGTTCCTTGTTTGTTATGTTTTTTGATCCCAGAGGGGTCGACCTTTGAGAGTTTGTTTTCCCTAGGCGTACAGCAAGTTGTGAGATAGCGTCCACTGTTGCTTCGTCCAACATTTCGAATCCCTGTTCAGATCCATTTATCAAGGCACTTTTCAGATTAGTTTTATCTTGTGTGGAGATGGTGTTGACATTTGACACTAGTTTACTATTAGCATTGTTAGAGATTTTTCCACATTCCATTTGATTATTGTGCTCCTTAGAGTTTTGAGATTGAGTCTCAAATGGTTGAGTTATTTGCTTTGTGTTCATTGTTTGTGTGTTTTGAGAGATCTCCGTTATTGACTCAGGGTGTAATATTTCTAATAAGTCTACGTCAGGAATTTCAAAGGGGGTGACAAAATCTTCTATGCATTCAGCACTGTGAGTTTTATCAGCCTCGCTGATGTCGTGCGGGAACGGCACTAGGTCGGACAAGGACAATGGTGCCTTAAATTTATTCCCGCTTTCCTTAGGTAAATCTTTTGATGTAAGTAAGTCAGTGACACTCTCCGAATGTGGAATTGTTTCAAGCGTTTTTTGCTGATTCGTGTCTCTGTCTTTTACATGCATTTCGCTCTGTTGTAAGTGGCCATTTGGTGGAGTGGCTTCAATATTTCTCTCATCATTCGACGGAGCAGAGTCTATTTGAAAAGGTAAGGGTAAGGGGAGTTGCTCACCACGTCCTATGTTGTCACTGCCACTCACCATGGAGTCTATTTCGCGGTCTACAGCCGTTTCCCCGACTACATGAGTGATGGCTTTTTGGATTTCTGCGCCTGCCTTTGCTAGCGACCAAGGATTTGTTTGTCGTCGCTGTTGTATAGTTTTTGTCCTTGTCTGTGGACCTTGTTTTGTCGTCATCCTTGTAGTCTCACAACCTGAAATGCAGTTTCTCTACACGTAAGTTTTTGGAAATTAGAGTTGTGTGTGCTGATATTATTAGTGTGTTTGTACTACCAAACACTGAAATTTTGTCTAGATGTTCCTGTGCCTATGCTCTCGGTTGGTTGCAGATTAGTACAATAGAGCACTTACTTGTGGATCCTGTTGTGGAGTAGAAATGTCGGTGAACTGAGCTCAGTGACTTCCGCTCACTGGTTCCTGGAGCAAGCCTTCCAGAGCCAAACAGCAGCAAAACAGCACAGCAAGCGGCCTTGTCACCACCGGGCTTAACGCCGCGAGGGTGACTGTGTCTGGCTTTTGAGGTGGTTCAGAGTCACGTGATGACCACGTGACCGGCAGCAGTCTCCGCCCCCTCCGGGGCACGGGCGTAGAACAGCAAGAGTCTCCTGACTCGCAGTGCTGTGCAGATGAGGAGTTAGCAATGCGAACACACGTACGTTCGTTTTGAAACAAGTTTGCAGCTGTAGCAGCTAAAGCACCTAACATAATTTTGCAAAAGGGATGTGTAGACTTAGTTTGACTATCTGTTTGAATTTTTTTTCCTGTAGCGTTTAAACTGTATTCATATTATTGAAAAACAACACTACTTTGTTGTTGCCCGCAGCGATCCGTTAAGACGGTTGCATTTTTTTTTTATTCGTGTTACAGAGACACGGACCATTAAAGGAAAGGCCCTAACAATGTCCATCACACAGCAGAAAATGGAACGTGAACGCGGAAGCTCTGTGTTGATTAACAACTCAGTAATGAAGAGGTTCCGAGATCTGTAAGTCGGAACAATACACATGGCGCATGATGGCTTGTTTGCTGGCAAGGATACTGCTGCAAGGTTGTCAAAGGATGCAATGGACAGCTAACCCTAACCGGGGAATTCATTATTGTGAAGGTGAGGAGACTGGGCAAACTGGAACTGTGGATGTTTGGGATGGCGGCGTGTTGATCTGGAAACGTTGATTCCATTTCGAGCGTCTTTATGGCGTGAGTATTACGCCGCATGATAATACGCTTCCTTCCTTCAAACTTTGCTCTGCATGTGTTATATGTGGAAGGCCCAACGCTATATGACATAGAGGAGTGGCGCAAGATTAAGAGTGAGGCTGCTGGCTCTCTACATATCTACAGTTCCAGGCAGCACTTCAGAGGGAGCCACACTAATCCACCTATTTATGTGATATGGGGTCTGTGATGAAATCTGAAATCCGTTGTGGTCATACAGTTTCTGGGAACGGTGGAAATATAAGAGAATATGTATGTGGAATGGAAAGGGGCTTAGGTTTCATGCACTGATCTGACATTGTGTTGCTTCTTGCTTCATGACTTCATGTACTGCGTTGTGGATATCATTCAATGGGGGCCTCTGGAGACGGTCATTTATGACTGTTTTTAATGTTTTGACTTTCAAAGGACTTGAAATGGTGATTTTTTTTATATATTTGTATTTTTTTGTATTTTTCTTTTGTCACTATTGTTAGCCACAACTATTGTTATTTATTTTGTGTATAGACCACATATGTTTGATAGTTGTTCTCATCTTAATATAACTTTACAATGTAGATATCGCCATACTCAGGAGTTGTTATTGAAATGTTTTAACGATAGAAAAAGAACAGTTTGGTTCTGCTGGGATGGTAGCGCCATTATCAATACATGTATAAGGCACTTGGTGTGGATACTCAATAGGGAATTTGGGTTTGAATTTAGATAGAAGTAAGGAAGACTATTGGGATGTTGGGCTGAATACCTTGTATAATAGTATTTGTCTCTTGAATCGGTCGTGGGGGGTTAAACGCGGATGTAGTAGAGACCTATTTAAGTAACATGATAATATGCAATGGGTTATGAAACGGAAATGTTATAGACAAGTCTACCGTGGCATCATGTGGTGATTATTGGTGGGGAGACACAGTTGATATTCAAGGATTGATATAGTTGGGAGAGTAAGGATAATATACTGGTGATTGTACAGGAAGATTGATGTCTTATGAGTGGCTGTTAAGTGAATCTAAGATACTAAGGGGGTAATTCATAGAATTCAGCGCACAAGTGGCGCACGCGGCTGGCGCACAGTGTGCGCGTGCGAATCCCTGCGCCAGCCGCGTGCGCTAAAATCCATTTCCGCGCACAGCGTATTCATGGATTCCAGCCACCAAAACCAGTCGTGGCGCACAGTGGCGCAGCGACCCTGCAGCAGCGCCAGTTACGCCCCCAAGAACGCCTCTCGCGCAGGGAAAAGCCATCAATATACCCAATCCAGCGCAAAGGGCTGCGCTAACCCTGTACCAGCACGGCAAGCGGGCTACGTGTATCACTGGGGTGCGCGGGAAGTACCTCACGCGATTGGCCCCGTGCGAGCACGGTACGCGTATTTCAGGGGTGCGCGGGAAGTTCAACACACGATTTCCGCAGGGTACGCGTATCTCAGGGGTGCGTGGGAATTTCCACACGCGATTGGCCCTGTGCGAGCAGGGTACGCGTATCTCAGGGGTGCGCAGGAAGTGCCACACGCAATTTCAGCAGGGTACGTGTATTTCAGGGGTGCGCAGGAATTTCCACAGGCGATTGGGGGTACGCGTATCTCAGGGGTGCGCGGGAAGTGCCACACGTGATTTCAGCAGGGCACGTGTATTTCAGGGGTGCACGGGAAATTCCACACGCGATTTCATCATGGTACGTGTATTTTGGGGTGCGGGGGAAGTTTCACACGCGACATCAGCAGGGCACGTGTATTCCAGGGGTGCGCGGGAAGTTCCACACGCGATTCCATCAGGGTACGTGTATTACAGGGGTGCGCAGGGAGCACCACACGTGAATTGCACGTGTGGGTCCTCCCAGGTGTTCCCTCTACACCCTCCACGGCCCCTGCAGGTGGCTCACACCACAGGGGCCTACCCTGCACATGTCCTGCAGGCACACCATCCACCATGGCCATGACCCCCAGCCAACCCACATGTCAACTTGCACTACTGCCCACCAACGCATGTCCCCCTGCACACCCAGTCACCAGGGGCACCCTCAACCAGGCCCCCACCCATGTCTCCCAGCACCCCCACCCCCCAGCAGTGCAGGGGCAACCACCACCAGGCCCCCACCCATGTCTCCCACCACCCCCACCCCCCAGCCACCAGGGGCACCCACCACCAGGCCCCCACCCATGTCTACCAGCACCCCCACGCCCCAGCAGTGCAGGGGCAGCCTCCACCAGGCCCCCACCCATGTCCAACTCATGTCTCCCACCACCCCCACCCCCCAGCAGTGCAGGGGCAGCCTCCACCAGGCCCCCACCCATGTCTCACACCACCCCCACCCCCCAGCCACCAGGGGCAGCCTCCACCAGGCCCCCACCCATGTCTCCCACCACCCCCACCCCCCAGTCACCAGGGGCAGCCTCCACCAGGCCCCCACCCATGTCTCTCACCACCCCCACCCCCCAGCACTGTGGGGCACCTGCCAGCAGGCCCCCACCCATGTGCAACTCATGTTCCCCACCACCCCCACCCCCCAGCACTGTGGGGCACCTGCCAGCAGGCCCCCACCCATGTCCAACTCATGTTCCCCACCACCCCCACCCCCCAGCACTGTGGGGCACCTTCCAGCAGGCCCCCACCCATGTCCAACTCATGTTCCCCACCACCCCCACCCCCCAGCACTGTGGGGCACCTGCCAGCAGGTCCCCACCCATGTGCAACTCATGTTCCCCACCACCCCACCCCCCAGCACTGTGGGGCACCTGCCAGCAGGCCCCACCCATGTCTCCCACCACCCCCACCCCCCAGCCACCAGGGGCAGCATCCACCAGGCCCCCACCCATGTCTCCCAGCACCCCCACCCCCCAGCAGTGCAGGGGCACCCACCACCAGGCCCCCACCCATGTCTCCCAGCACCCCCACCCCCCAGCCACCAGGAGCAGCCTCCACCAGGCCCCCACCCATGTCTCCCAGCACCCCCACCCCCCCGCCACCAGGGGCAGCCTCCACCAGGCCCCCACCCATGTCTCCCACCACCGCCACCCCCCAGCAGTGCAGGGGCAGCCTCCACCAGGTCCCCACCCATGTCTCCCACCACCCCCACCCCCCAGAAGTGCAGGGGCAGCCTCCACCAGGCCCCCACCCATGTCCAACTCATGTTCCCCACCACCCCCACCCCCCAGCACTGTGGGGCACCTGCCAGCAGGCCCCCACCCATGTCCAACTCATGTTCCCCACCACCCCCACCCCCCAGCACTGTGGGGCACCTGCCAGCAGGCCCCCACCCATGTCTCACACCACCCCCACCCCCCCAGCCACCAGGGGCAGCCTCCACCAGGCCCCCACCCATGTCTCCCACCACCCCCACCCCCCCAGTCACCAGGGGCAGCCTCCACCAGGCCCAACCCATGTCTCCCACCACCCCCACCCCCGGCAGTCCAGGGGCACCCACCACCAGGCCCCCACCCATGTCTCCCACCACCCCCACCCCCCAGCAGTGCAGGGGCAGCCTCCACCAGGCCCCCTCCCATGTCTCCCAGCACCCCCACCCCCCAGCCACCAGGGGCAGCCTCCACCAGGCCTCACCCATGTCTCCCACCACTCTCACCCCCCAGCCACCAGGGGCAGCCTCTACCAGGCCCCCACCCATGTCTCCCAGCACCCCCACTCCCCCGCTACCAGGGGCAGCCTCCACCAGGCCCCCACCGATGTCTCCCACCACCCCCACCCCCCCAGTCACCAGGGGCAGCCTCCACCAGGCACCCACCCATGTCTCCCACCACCCCCACCCCCAGCACTGTGGGGCTCCCGCCACCAGGCCCTCACCCACGTCTCCCAGCACCCCACCCCCCAGCCACCAGGGGCAGCCTCCACCAGGCCCCCACCCATGTCTCCCACCACCCCCACCCCCCCAGCACTGTGGGGCACCCGCCACCAGGCCCCCACCCACGTCTCCCAGCACCCCCACCCCCCAGCAGTGCAGGGGCAGCCTCCACCAGGCCCCCACCCATATCTCCCAGCACCCCCACCCCCCAGCACCCCAGCACTGTGGGGCACCTGACAGCAGGCCCCCACCCATGTCCAACTCATGTTCCCCACCACCCCCACCCCCAGCACTGTGGGGCACCTGCCAGCAGGCCCCCACCCATGTCCAACTCATGTCTCCCACCACCCCCACCCCCCAGCACTGTGGGGCACCTGCCAGCAGGCCCCCACCCATGTCCAACTCATGTTCCCTACCACCCCCAACCCCCAGCACTGTGGGGCACCTGCCAGCAGTCCCCACCCATGTCCAACTCATGTTCCCCACCACCCGCACCCCCCAGCACTGTGGGGCACCTGCCAGCAGGCCCCCACCCATGTCCAACTCATGTCTCCCACCACTCCCACCCCCCAGCACTGTGGGGCACCTGCCAGCAGGCCCCCACCCATGTCCAACTCATGTTCCCCACCACCCCCACCCCCCAGCAGTGCAGGGGCACCCACCACCAGGCCCCCACCCATGTCTCCCAGCACCCCCACCCCCCAGCACTGTGGGGCACCTGCCAGCAGGCCCCCACCCATGTCCAACTGATGTTCCCCACCACCCCCACCCCCCAGCACTGTGGGGCACCTGCCAGCAGGCCCCCATCCATGTCCAACTCATGTTCCCCACCACCCCCACCCCCCAGCACTGTGGGGCACCTGTCAGCAGGCCCCCACCCATGTCCAACTCATGTCTCCCACCACCCCCACCCCCAGCACTGTGGGGCACCTGCCAGCAGGCCCCCACCCATGTCCAACTCATGTTCCCCACCACCCCCACCCCCCAGCACTGTGGGGCACCTGCCAGCAGGCCCCCACCCATGTCCAACTCATGTTCCCCACCACCGCCACCCCCCAGCACTGTGGGGCACCTGCCAGCAGGCCCCCACCCATGTCCAACTCATGTCTCCCACCACCCCCACCCCCCAGCACTGTGGGGCACCTGCCAGCAGGCCAACACCCATGTCCAACTCATGTTCCCCACCACCCCCACCCCCCAGCACTGTGGGGCACCTGCCAGCAGGCCCCCACCCATGTCCAACTCATGTTCCCCACCACCCCCACCCCCCAGCACTGTGGGGCACCTGCCAGCAGGCCCCCACCCATGTCCAACTCATGTCTCCCACCACCCCCACCCCCCAGCACTGTGGGGCACCTGCCAGCAGGCCAACACCCATGTCCAACTCATGTTCCCCACCACCCCCACCCCCCAGCAGTGCAGGGGCAGCCTCCACCAGGACCCCACCCATGTCTCCCAGCACCCCCACCCCCACCCCCCAGCACTGTGGGGCACCTGCCAGCAGGCCCCCACCCATGTCCAACTCATGTCTCCCACCACCCCCACCCCCCAGCACTGTGGGGCACCTGCCAGCAGGCCAACACCCATGTCCAACTCATGTTCCCCACCACCCCCACCCCCCAGCACTGTGGGGCACCTGCCAGCAGGCCCCCACCCATGTCCAACTCATGTTCCCCACCACCCCCACCCCCCAGCACTGTGGGGCACCTGCCAGCAGGCCCCCACCCATGTCCAACTCATGTCTCCCACCACCCCCACCCCCCAGCACTGTGGGGCACCTGCCAGCAGGCCAACACCCATGTCCAACTCATGTTCCCCACCACCCCCACCCCCCAGCAGTGCAGGGGCAGCCTCCACCAGGCCCCCACCCATGTCTCCCAGCACCCCCACCCCCCAGCCACCAGGGGCAGCCTCCACCAGGCCCCCACCCATGTCTCCCACCACCCCCACCCCCCAGCAGTGCAGGGGCAGCCTCCACCAGGCCCCCACCCATGTCCAACTCATGTTCCCCACCACCCCCACCCCCCAGCACTGTGGGGCACCTGCCAGCAGGCCCCCACCCATGTCCAACTCATGTTCCCCACCACCCCACCCCCCAGCACTGTGGGGCACTTGCCAGCAGGCCCCCACCCATGTCCAACTCATGTTCCCCATCACCCCCACCCACCAGCACTGTGGGGCACCTGCCAGCAGGCCCCCACCCATGTGCAACTCATGTTCCCCAGCCAACATGTCATCACAATCTAGATCCCTGGTCCCTATGGTCAGCCTCCAAATGCAAAACACCCACCCGAGTATTGCATCCACCCACTCATAATTTGCAATTACATTACAGAACACCAATTGCAAGTTCCGAAACAAACACATTTCCCTCACATACACCCAATGGGTGTCAGTGAATCTCAAAACACATATCATGAAATGCATGAAACCAATGAGATACCACACATTGAAGTTCACCAAAAAAAATATGTATTAAAGGAAACATAAATAGAATAAAAAATGAAGAAACAGAAATGTGAATGTACAAAAATGAAAAGAAGCAGGTCCGTTAAAATAAGCAAAACCAAAAATAAAATTCCAAAGTAATGTTGTCCAAAGTCAATGTCCACAAACCAAAATCCAATGGGAAATAAAAAAGAAAGCCATTGCTCCATGGTTAAAAAGTGAAAAAAAAATACAATCCAACTGTGAACTATGTACATGGGAACAAGCCAGGGTCCATTATCCCAACAAAATAAAGGAAATCTAACTACACTAACTAATAAAAAAAACTATATACAAAAATGTGGCCAATGTCCGAAAGGTCCAAATAAAATAAAAACAAAAATGAAACCTAACACTACCTACATAACTATGTACAAGGGCAGCGGGCTAGTTTCACGGCTCACTTGTGGATGTCCCGGGCCAGGGAATCATCGAACTCCTCCTCAATGTCCCGGAGGCGGTCCTCCTCCATGGCCCCGAGGGTCCGCAGGGCCGTCGACGTCTCCACCTCCAAACCCCTGCGGATTGCCTCTAGGCACTCGGCCCGCCTCAGGGCCCTCCGCATGGAGTTCTCCGCCCTGACCATTGTGAGCCGTGCCTCTTCCGCCCGCTGCCGCTCCGCATCTATGGCGTGGCCCAACCGCTGCCACATGGAAGACACTCTCTGTCCTGGGTCCTCCTGCCCTCCGGCCCATGCCTGCCCTTCCGATGTTGAAGGCCCTGAGCCTTCATGGCTCCCACCACGTTGCTGCTGCTGCTGTGCCTCTGCCCGTGCACTGCCTCCTGCTGCCTGCACATCCTCCACCGGCTGGGGTGCTGTCTTAGATGTGGCCACCCCTGCTGGACGTCCGACTCCCGACTGTGGCAGGGATGCCTCCTCCACCAGCCTGGCCGCATCGCCAGAGGCAGCTCCACAGGGCACCCAGGTGACTGATGGGTGGGAAGATGGCACAGAGGACGACTGGCGCGTAGGGGGTCCAGTTGAGGAGGGGGTCGTAGCAAGCCCCATCAGACGGAGGAATCCGGCCTGGGTGACCTGTCCCAGCAGGCTGACGTGGTCAACGAGCCATTCGAGATGACGTGCAGTCTCTTCATGAAAAGACTGCAGGTCACCTTGCATGGCCCGTTGACGCAACGCCACACCAGCCAGGACAGGCTCAACCCAGACCTGGATAGCCACGTCCGCAGGCAGAGGAAGGCCAGTTGACGTGAGCTCATCCCCTGCCTGAAAACGGGTCTGGACGTAGGCATCCCTGCTGGTGCAAGATGATGCAGGGACAGGATCAGGGACAGGATTGCACACAGGCACCTCCGCGGCGGCCTGTGCTGCCTCCTGTCCCTGGTCCTGCACTGCACCACTAGCACCAGTGGGCTCCCCACCTCCAGACCCCGTCTCTGGTGCTTGCACGGCCTCCTCCTCCACCAAACCCCCCACCAACCTGGATGACTCCGTGCCATCTTCCCCTGTTGGGCCCTGTGGGGTCCCAGCTGCCCCTTCTGCTGCCGAGGAGTCCAACTCCAACCTCCGCCTCTTGGACCTCCCCCCAGCAGCTGCGGCCTGGGACGCGGCACCGGACTCCTCACTCCCCGACGAGATGACAACATGGGAGGGGAGCCGGGCCTTGCGTCTCCGGCTGGCGGTGGGATCCCCGCCGCTGTGCTCCACAGCACCTTCTCCGCCCTCTTCATCAGTTGACGCTGCAGACAGGGAGAAACAAAACACAGGCATCAGGGCACTGTACAATGGACACATACACACATGACAGTTGTACATGAGTGGCATTGGCAAACCTCAGACATGTCATCACAATCCCCAACACACATGTCATTACAACTCACACACATGAGCCATACCACAGCCATATCGCAACTGCCAGCACCATCCATACACATACAACAGCATGAGCAGCCAAAGGTGAGCCAGACATCACATGCAACACAGGAAGTGCACCACACATGTACACACACCACCACACTTGTATGCATGTGTACACCTCTGCCAAGTGTCGCAGTGTTCATCCATGTCACATCTGCCAATCAGGCTTCCACATCCCGCTGTCACATGCATCCATGTTGCATCACTGTTGCACCCTTGTCAAATACACACACATGCACATGTACACAGTGCTGATACATGCAGCCAAAAACAACATAAATGCGTGACATCACGGACATGTCTAATTACATACACATTCATCCAAACATGTGTGCCCACACAACTGCATTTGGCATGCAAGCCTACACACACAAGAACCATCCATGTCTCACACATTACAGCCCTCGCATGTGTCAGCCCCACGGACCTGTACACCCCCACCCATACTCGACCCCATACAAACAGATGTGCAACCTGCACACTACTGAATGATCACCACACGCACTGCTCACAATCAGGATGCATGTACACTCACCGCTCGACTCCAGACGGGTCTGCTTCTCAAGGACCAGGACGTGGAGCGCTGGGGATATGCGTTCCAGGACCCTCATCTGTTCTTCCGACAAGTGGCCCCAGCGCCCCTTGGCATCCGCTGCCTTCAAGAGGTGCCGGGCCTTGTTCAGGGTCCTGGACCTGAAGTCCTCCCAGCGCTTCTTGACATGTTGTAAATCGCGGACTGCCACCCCCTCCACGTTGATGGCAGTCACGATGTCAGTCCAGATCCGAGTCCGTCCTTCCTTGTTGGCGCGGGAACTTCCAAAGAGTTGCTCCACAAGGACACCAACTTTGGTGGCACTGAAGCTGGTGCCCCTCTGCCTCTCTGGCCAGGGGTTGTCAGTGGTCACAGATGGTGTTTGCCCCGACATGACAACCCCAGAGGCAGGAGTGGGTGGGCAACTGGGTCCTGGGGCTGGGCTGTGGAGCGATGGAATCCCAGTCGGGAGTCTTCGGTTCCAGCAGGGGTGGTCACAGCAACAGCACCCCTGGCTGATGTGCAGGCAGCAAATGGCAGGGCACGTGGGCAGCAGGCAGTCAGGCAGCAGCAGATGGCAGGTGGGAGCGTGCTCGGGGCTTTGGGGGGCAGTAGTTTGGCCTTCTGGGCAGGAGCGTGGTCTTCCGTGTGCTTACGCGTGGCCAGCTTGATACGGAGTGATTTGGCACGTGAATAATCTGCACGTCAGCGTGTAATACGAGGAAAGGCCCTTAGCGCGTAAGCGCGTCTGCACGCATATGCATTTTCATTGGACAGAAGGCCCCTCAAGCGCAAGCGCCCCTGTGACCTGGCAGACGTGCATGGGCATTTCAGCGCGCGTGAAAAACTGCACGTCCGCGTGTAATACGAGGAAAGGGCCCATGCGCGTAAGCGCGCGTGGAAAACTGCACGTCCGCGTGTAATACGAGGAAAGGCCCTTAGCGCGTATGCACGGCAGCACACATATGCGATTTCATTGGACCAAAGGCCCTTAGCGCGTGAGCGCGCGTGAAAAACTGCACGTCCGCATGTAATACGAGGAAAGGGCCCATGCGCGTAAGTGACGTGACCCGTGCGTGCGTTTCCCTCAGCACGGGTTAAAGGTGAGCGGGCCCAGCAGTTCGCTGTACGTGCCTTTCGCGGAGACCGACGTGTGTTGCTGCTTCCTGTTGTTGTGCGCGCCATCACAACTTCACAGCTATCAAGGACGTATCTCTTCTTTTGGCGGGTGTATTGGCTACGCGTGTTTTTCTGCATCGCGCTAGTCAGACGGTGAGTCGCACACGCTCTTTTTCCCACTGTGGGTGCCCCTGTGTATCTCACCCATTTTGGATGTCATAGTAGCCTGCGTGTCCCACGCGTACGCGTTATTCGTGTTACTGGGTGCCACCGCGTACTGCGGGAGGTTGAATCCACGCACGTAGGCTGAAGGGTTGCGTGCACGGTTTTACTGCAGTTTTGGGGTGCCTGAGCGTTGCGTGACCCATCACCACATCACCAGGGTCACATACAGCCTTGCAGGTGCAGGGGGGCTGTTAACATCTTGCTTCCCACCCCCTTCATCCCAATTGCCCAGGTCAATTGTGGTGTACACCTCCCATTGGCACCACTCCATCTGTGCCAGCACTACTACATCTGTGCCATGGTTAGGAGGCCACCAAAGGTGAGGGGCGCCTCAGCTGGGCGTACTCCTCGTGGCGGGTGTGGTCGGGGACGTGGCCGTGGTGACCAGGGAGTAGGGGGACTCCAGGGTGTCCAGGGCAGCCACAGAGGGGGAAGAGGCTGGGGTGCGCCACTTGAGCACAATGTTGTGCCATGTGTCGGTGCAGCCATGCCACCACCCCCTGTGGTTACGGGGGATGCAGCTCCTGCATCTGGCACTGGCACCCATATGACCCGGCAGTCCGTTCCATCGACTGCCACGGGCCCAAGGGTAGTGGTAGCTGCAGGTGCAGCTGTGGACACCGCCACCCAGGCTCAGGGTCTGCCAGCGCAGGCTGCGTTGGCACTTGAAGAGCCCTTGGTAGATCTCCAACAGGCCAGGGGGGAAACCATAGGGGCAGGCCGGGCTGCTCAGACCAAGACACGTGTCCCTGGGGCAGTCATGTCATCTGCTGCCCCGAACAGCCGGGTGTTGGCAAGTGCAGGGGCAGATGCACCCAACAGCACCCCGGTTGTGAGTCTGCCAACCAGGACCGTTGTGGTCAATGACCCTGCCACAGCTGATGTTGCTGCGCAGGGTCCATTAGTGGGCACCCAGCTGCCACTGACACAAGTCAGGCCTTTGGTCATCCCTCCACCTGCCACTCCCTTGGCTCAATCCACCGAACCCACTGGCCATACTGGTCAGGGCGGCATTAGCCAGCCAGGGTCTGCGCCACAGTCCAAGAGGAGGAAGGTTGCACCTGCAGCACAGGCTGGGACCCCACACAGAGCCACGACCTCCTGCACGTCGAGGAAGAAGCCTTTCTGTAAGCAGGAACTGGACTTCCTCGTGGACTACGTGCGGGGCCACAGCCGTGACATGCTAGTGGGTGCCAATAGTCAGACTACGGCTGCCCAACGTGACACCCACTGGAAGCATGTTGCGGAACATGTCAGTTCATTCGGCCATGAGGTGCGCACGGCGCAGGAGTGCAAAAAGCGTTGGAATGACATCAAGCGCAGCACTAAGGCCAAGTGTGCCTCAAATTACAACTTGACTCTGGTGACTGGCGGTGGGCCTGCACCAGAGGAGGAAGAACTCACTCCCCATGAGGCTCTCGTTGCGGAGTTCATACCACCTGAATTGGTCGAAGGAGTGGGAGAGATGCTGGACTTTGATGCCCAGTCCAGTGAGTGTTGATGCGTGTTTGTTGAGGACGTGTGTGTTTCACTTGTGGGATGTGTTGTGCATGATTGCTGCTACATGTGACGTGTACATGGTTCTGATGTGTAAGTAATGCAATGCTACCGTCATGCATGTCTCCTCTGCCTGCATGCAGGACTCCATGTAGGCATGCTCCCTTGCCCCTCCTCCGCCACTCTGCACCCCAGTTCCACCTTTGCACTGGTCTGCTTCAATCTTGCCAATGTGTACTTTCTTGTTCATGTGTCCTGTGTAGATGCTACCTTCCAGCGTAGAATCTGCCAGACATATGCCGTGTGGTACAGCCTTAGTACTCGATGCAGGGTATCTCACTTGTACTGTGCATGGGTCAGATGTCCCGCAGGGATATGAGTGCCCATTCATGCTCCATGTGCATTGCACGCATGCCCCTATGTGTCCTTGACTGGATGATCACTGTAATATAAGTCCTTGGTTACATACATTGCCTGCCATCTCATCAGCCTTCCCATGTCAACTGTGGCTCAGTCCTGCGTTGCACACATGTTTAGGCTCTGACAATCTGTGTGGCTCACAGGCCTCAGCCTGTTCATTGGCCAATGACTCTGTCCAACTCTTGTTGTGTCTTCTTCACACGTGGGCGGCCTCCGGAGTTTCCATCATGTGTCCTGCCCACTGTCCCAGCATCATTTGCAGTGTTGTAATTTGAATCACATTAAGCTGTTGATGCCAGTCAACACTGCCTGTCAATACACAGGTGTATGGTCAGCCTTTTGATACCATGCTAGACATCCCTACTTTGGTACTGGGGTGGAGGGGTGCTTGGCTTCTAGACATGGTACACATTGAATGCACAATGCACGTGATGTCTGAATTTGACATTGCACTGCCTTCACATTTCCTGGCACACACCATGTAGTGCTTGTACATGTAGGTAGAGAGTGGCGTACACATTTACTGCACTGCATAGACCCACTTCCATGGAAACTGCCACCTTTCAACAGGTCTGATCACAGAAGCTATTCAAAGTAGACCCAGCATGCATGCCAGGTCATATGTTGTGTGTCACATGTCTGCCGGATGCCTTTGCTGTCGGTGTGTGTCGTGTGCTTCTGACATGTGTATTGACCTTTATCTCTATATTTTTCAGGTGATGACGCAATGGAGGCGGAGGATGGTGTTGTCATACCAGACACAGGGTTGGTAACACCACATCAACCCGGCACTAGTGGGGGTCGTGGGGTGGTAGGCCACGAAAACCCCCAAGTGCTGCAGTCCATCTTGTCTCTGGCTGCCTATGAGTCCAGCCTTGATGACGACTCTGACGTCCATGTTGAGTTGGGTGAGCATCAAGTCCATGTGTCAGGGGTGAGTGATTGTGATGTGGACACTCCTCTGTCTGCGACACCTGCACTGAGGGATCAGACAGTCTTGGTTCCTCCGCCCGTGGTGGATCGGGACACACGGTCACCCTCCACACCAGTCACTGATGTGCCTGGGACATCACGTCGACGGGGGCATGTAGCTGTGCAGCCGCAGGCGGTGCCAACACAGCGAGGACCCCTGGTCCTTGGGTCCCGCAGGGGTCAAGCCCGGCAACGCGGTCGCCGCGCGCAACCGCTGTATACTGAGTGGGAGCAAGACATGACTGCCAATTCCGAACGGCAGGGGGCAGCAATAGAGAACATCGCTGAGAGCATGGAGCGTGTGGCCCGATCTGTGCTCCCCCCTGCTAGGCAGGTGCTTCTCCAGCAGCAGGCGGCACGGTCCACGGCCCGGTCGCTCAGGCTGGGCATGGCGGCCTCAGACAGGGCACGCCAGGCTGAAATGTCGTCTCTGCGTCAAGCAATTGCTGCTCACGCAGAGGCGCACATGGATGCCCTGAGGGAGGAGTATGCTTCCCTCAGATCCACTCTGGGTGTCCTTATGATGTCCCAGAGGCAGCAGGCAGAGGAGAGGTTTGCACAGCTTGAGCGTACCATCTCGGCTGAGCTACAGGCTTGCCGGGAGGTGCAGCGGTTGTCCAGCCAGGCCTTGCAGGAGGAACTCCATGTTACACGTGCTACCTTGCAAGAGGAAGCACATGTATCACGTGAGGTTCTGCATGCAGACCTACGTCACATCGCCACACAGAACCAGGCTCACCCGTCCGGCAGACTTGCTGCCGACAAGGGGCAAGCTGTGGCTAGGCGTGGACAGGCTACTGTGCCACGTCCTCCTTTCCAGGAGGAGCCAGACTCGGATGACCATCTATCTCCCACATAGGTCGTGCTGTGCAGGCGTTGAGCCCATGGAGGATTTTCTTTTTGGCTCAGCATCATCGCATGTGGATGTTGAGCAGCACCCTGTACCTCCCCCCTCCTGGGTGCCTCCCTTCCCCCCCGGGTCGTATGTGGCCATTTTTGATTTTTCTTTTAGTTTAGTTAGTTAAGTTTCTGTTTGATAGTTAGTTTAAATAGGTAATGTAGGTTTTCCATAGTTAGTGTAATTAGTTGAGTTAGTTTAAAATTGCTAGTCTATTGTGCTTTCATGTGACGGTGCGGTGCTTTGTGGCTTTTGAAGGCATCCACTGTCTGTTCCAGCTGGGCCCTTCATGGTTGTCTTGTGTATGTGTTTGCTGCTTGGGGTCCTTGACTCACATATGCCACTCCTGCCTCCCTTATCCATGGGCTCGCAAGGATGGTTCGGCGTTACAGCATTTGACACAAAGGGCTTTGGACTGTCATATCTGTGGCATGTCTGGTGCTGTGTGACTTGTGTTGACACCCCTAGTGGGGATGATTTAGGTGTCATTGTCCACTGTTCAGCTTTTGCTAGATGGGGTGTGTCATGATTAATGTGGACATTGATTGCTATGCATTGTGTAGTATGTTTCATATCTTTCCTGTACATGTGCTTGTTGCAATTCATGCTGTAGATAGTGTTCCACACTTTGGAGGTGAAAGACGGACTGATGGTGTGATTTGTGATGTGACTCTCTGACATGGTCAAGTAATGAGATGCCTGATGAGACACACACAGATGACTTTGAAGCATTAATCATGTGTTTCATGCCCTTTCTGCAGGGGATGAGCCTCCAGAGCAACTTTGCCAGCAGACATGGCCCATTGGACGACGGAATTCTGGACCCGTTTGTTGGTGCCCACATGCACATGTGTGCACAAGCAGAGGCACAGTGATTGCAGACCCACATCCTAGAACTGCTGACATGTTCCAAGGAACTCCAGGCAAGGTGAGCATCACAGAGGGGCCACGACACAGCAAAGCTTGCACCAGGCGAGTTGCACATGCAGGCTTAGTCACAGCACAGAGGGTGAGCTTAGACGAATATTGGTGTTTAAGCACACAATGCAGCTCAGATGTGTTTGTGGACTGATGGCTGTTGATAGTAGGGCTGTCTGGGACACATGCAGGGGCAGTGGCACATACCCTCCGGTACACCAAGGTCCATTGAGACACTTGTATCAACCATGTAGCCTTCCGAGACATGGAAAGGGGCAGCTCACAGGGACATACAGCAAGGGACATACTCGGGTGCAGTGCATGTCTTTTCCACGTACTTCATGATAAATGCACTGCCAACTTTGTTTCGGTCATGGTGGTACGCAACTTGCTCTGTAGTCATGGCTTGCTATATGGGTCTGTCTGCTTACCCAGGGAACATTGCATGTTGTGTGAATTGTGACACATTGGTGTTCCATTTGCCATGCACCCACCAGCGGCTGACTTACTGCATTGACTGTGTATGACCCGTCACAGGGGTGATATTATATATGGGTACGAAGCATCGACCACAGATTGTCTGTTTGTAGAGTAATTTGTTGCTATGGGGCATGTTTGGTGTTGTGTTTTTGTGTAATTGGCACGTACAGCTTGTTGACTGTGGCTCTCTTTGCAGCATTGCAGTGCTCCTGTAACCGGACCTGAGAGTGCGCAGGCAGGAGGCCAGCACTCAAAACCAGAGCTAAGTGTCTTGTTGTTTTTCTTACAAACTGCTCTGCATAGGCTTGCTGGGGAGTGTACTGATGCATGGATGTATGTGTGGTTCAATTTGGTATGTTTTTTTCTCCCTAATCACCGGTGATCCTATGCAATTTTGAAACCTGTACCCTCTACCCGGTGTTCCTGCTTCCCGTGCCTATCCAAGCAACGTTCCCTGACCCTCTTTCCGCACTGGGGTTGCGGATGCCTTTGTAAGCCCCGAACTTGCAGGCGCCAAAACCCTAGAGGGGGTGGTTGGTTCGTACCACTCCTGAGCCTGGACTACAGAAGGCCATGACAATGATGTCCAAGTTTGTTTGGATTGTGTATGTGTTCATGCAGGTTGTACATTTTCGTGCATTCCCTAGTTTCATGTGTCATTCCTCCTCCCCTCTCCTGCCACTCATTCCAGTCATCCAGTGTGTCAACACCTGTCCCGACTGCATATCCCTGAACCTCATTCCCCACCAGGGTCTCAGGGGCCTGTGTGAGTTTGACCTTGCAGGCACCCGGGACATGGTGGGGGTGGTTGTTTCGTGACACTCCCGCGCCTGTACAGGGGACCTGTGACAGTACACATCCATTCATGGTGCATCATCCTATGTCATGTACCACACATGTCTCACATCCTGTCGTGACATTGTTTTGCTGTGCTACCTTGGTTGTTGCATCATTGTGGTAGTACTTGGCCTTTGTGAGGTACTGCTACATCAAGTCATCTAATGGAGGGTGTTCGGGTTCATTTTTATGCCTTGGATTTTGTGATTTTGGAAATGAGTGTGGATTCTGAGGGTTCAGGCATCTTTTTACACACAAGGTGGGAGATGGTGACGAAGGGTAAAGGTGATCCTGTGGCCAGGTGGAATTGAGGTTTGGAGGCTCCATGACCCAGGTGCAGTTGTTCACTGGGTCATGGTCATTTGTGAGGGAGGGGGGGGTTGTTGTTGATAGTTGCCTTGCCCTGCAGTGTGATGGGAACTCTGACATAGTAATGGTGGTATCCTATGTACATGTTGTGTTCTGCTGATCAATGCCTGTTCATGTGTTGTGTTTTCCTTTCAGGTGCGAGGGGATAGTTGTGGTTTGACATGCTGGGGTGTACACATGGTGGATGTTCACATGTGATGTGTAGGGAACACTGATGGTCACTTGAGTGCACATGCATATGTGGAGTGCATGTCCTTGCAGAACCACACACTTGCACTCTGATGCACTACATGTACTCCCACCCTTGCATATCCACGTGTACACTGTTTGCCTTCTGGTGCCCACTGTGTCCCGGCAGCACATGTTCTGTGACCGATCATGGATCCAGTACATGCCTAATTTGATGTTTGACGTGGTCTGTCACTTAGATGTGATGCTCAGGGTGTGCATCACACACAATGGCTGTTCACTGTGCTGTGCGCTGAGCAGTGTGATGCAGGAGTAGGACACTGCACACATGAGATGCAGTGTTGATTTTGCAATGCATAATGTGCATGTAGACAGGCATTCATTGTGATGTTACGTTTACGACTGTTGTAATGCATTTGGAAATGACTTATTTTGGGTGGGAGATTTTGTTGGTCTGTCATTTCATCTGATTCCGAGTCAGGCAGCAGTGTCCGATGCCACTGTACATTTAGGACATGGCAATGTGTACCTTATCGTTACTGCATTGGTGTATGGGTATTGCTTGCCATGTCATGTTGATGTTTGGGAGGGTTTGAGTGACATGACAGTGATGGCATGGCCTGTTTTGCAGGTGTGTGTGATGCACACCTTGCATGTCCGGGTCATCCGCTTCTCAGAGCAACTAGCTGGGGGTAGATTTCTCTCCGCAGCAGGGCCCTCCCCCTTGAACATACTTCCGGCCTGACTTGAACTTGAGGGGAACCATCTCCAGTTCTGGAAGCACCTCAAGACCTTCCTCTTTGCTTCTGCTTACTCTCTGCCTCTCCCTGGCAGAATTCTCCACTGGAACTGGGCCACTCTCACCGACCTCGTTCCCTGGCCCAGCCACTCTCCACTTGCACTGCCTCCCTGGCAACCCCTGCACAGCAGTACTGTCTCTCTATCCCTACAGCCCTCCCTTCCCAGCACTTGTCTGCACTTACCTTTGTAGTTGCCACCAGGCGACCTATGTATTATTTTTTTGGGCTACTTCCCCTGTACTGGACTCCCCCCCACCCTTCCCCTTGCACTTTTCCCATTCCCCCTACCCCTGCACTTGCACGATCTCAATGACACCTGGCCTAGTAGTACCGTTCTCTGTGTTCCCTTGTTCCCCCCTCCCTGCCTCATTGCGCCTTGGAATACTTGTGTATGGCCCATATCATGTCATATGTCATATGTGTGCCTTTTGGTCACACAGGATAGCTTGTGTTTAAGTAGCTAGGGATGCAGACGATGTGGCACTTCCATGGCAACTATCTCAGGGTGGTAGGGTTGTGACAATTGACTGTCTCTTTGTCATCATCGATTGTCACCTGGTATGTGCCAGGCCTGTGTGCACTCCGCAGGGGTGGGAGTTTAGGTGAAAAATGTGGCCACAAGCTGGGTCCGGGCTTCCTTGTCGCGTGCCCTATCCCCTCCCATGGGCAGCGCCTGTGCCTGTGGTTGGGGATGTGGGGGCACCACCATGTCCACCGGGACGCCCTGCCGTGTTGCAACATTGTGCAGGACTCATGCTGCCACAATGATCCTGCACACTACTGGTGGTGCATAGAGTAGTTGCCCACCAGAGCGGTCAAGGGAGCGGAAACGTGACTTGAGCACTCCGAATGTGCGCTCCAATATGCCCCTGGTTGCAATATGGGCGGCGTTGTATCTTACCTGGGGTGGTGTGGTGGGGTTCCGGATTGGCGTCATCATGTGGTTGCTCAGAGGCTAGGCACTGTCCCCTGGGGAGGTGATAATAGTTGAGATTATTAGGGTTTGGATATTTGTCTGTGTGTGGCTTGCATGCATGTGAAAGAGCATTTGTACTGACCTAGGAGCCATGTGTCGCCATGCTGCCCAGCTTCCAGGGCCCGGCTCAGGGCAGACATTCTGTATATGAAACTGTCATGGGTGGAGCCAGGATAGTTTGCATAGACAGAGGTGATGATTCCCTTTGCATCACATACCACCTGTACATTGATGGAATGCCAGTGCTTGCGGTTTCGGTAGATGTGCTCAATGGCCCTAGGTGGACGTAGGGCCACATGGGTGCAATCTATGGCACCGAGCACTTTGGGGAAGTGTGCCACCCTGAAAAAATCCAGGACAACGGCTTGCCTTTCTGCGGGTGTTCTGGGCATGTATATGTGCCTGCGGACTGAGGGGTGCGCTGTCATGATTGCCAGTACCTGGTGTAGGCAGCGTGACTGCGTGGCCTGTGACACCCCCCCACTATGGCAGTGGTCCGCTGAAATGACCCAGTGGCCAAAAAATGCAGGACATTGAGCAGCTTCTCCAAGGGGCTCAATGCTTGGGAGCAAATGGTGGGGGATGTGAGGTCATCTTCCCACTCCCTGACCAGGTCTAGGATGATATGGGGTGGAAACCTATACCTGCCGTAGACCTGGTCGTCAGGCATCCCAAAAAGGCTTGTCCGTGGTGCGAAAATGCGTGCCCTGGCTATTCTCCTCCTCCTGCGGTGTCCCATGATCAGTGCAGCGACATATGGGGCATTCATCGTAGCTGTATATACGCGTTTGTTGTTTGCGCGCACTTTTATGCTGTGCGCGGGGATGGCTCCGCCTGCCTTGTGTGGGCGGACGCGTTGACTCCTGTGCACGTCTTTTGCCGTGTCCGGATACGGTCCGAGATACGGTCCGAGTGTCATCGCTTGTGATCGGAGGGGAGTGAGCGTACATGCAATTGGCCTGGGTACGTGTGTTTCGGGGTGCGCGGGAAGTTCCACACGCGATTAGCCTGGGTACGTGTGTTCCGGGGTGCCGGGAACTTTCACACGCGATTGATGGAATCCACATGTGTTCTGTCATCACGTGCAATGAGGGAAACACCTGCGCGCGTCACGTCACAGACGCGCTCATGCGCTAAGGGCCTTTGGTCCAATGAAATCGCATATGCGTGCTGCCGTGCATACGCGCTAAGGGCCTTTCCTCGTATTACACGCGGACGTGCAGTTTTCCAAGCGCGCTTACGCGCATGGGCCCTTTCCTCGTATTACACGCGGATGTGCAGTTTTTCACGCGCGCTGAAATGCCCATGCACTTCTGTCACAGGGGCGCTTGCGCTTGAGGGGCCTTCTGTCCAATGAAAATGCGTATGCGTGCAGACGCGCTTATGCGCTAAAGGCCTTTCCTCGAATTACACGCTGACGTGCAGATTTTTCACGTGCCAAATCACTCCGTATCAAGCTGGCCACGCATAAGCACACGGAAGACCACGCTCCTGCCCAGAAGGCCGAACTACTGCCCCCCAGAGCCCCGAGCACGCTCCCACCTGCCATCTGCTGCTGCCTGACTGCCTGCTGCCCACGTGCCCTGCCATTTGCTGCCTGCACATCAGCCAGGGGTGCTGTTGCTGTGACCACCCCTGCTGGAACCGAAGACTCCCGACTGGGATTCCATCGCTCCACAGCCCAGCCCCAGGACCCAGTTGCCCACCCACTCCTGCCTCTGGGGTTGTCATGTCGGGGCAAACACCATCTGTGACCACTGACAACCCCCGGCCAGAGAGGCAGAGAGGCACCAGCTTCAGTGCCACCGAAGTTGGTGTCCTGGTGGAGCAAGTCCTGGGGCAGTATGATGCCCTCTTCGGAAGTTCCCGCGCCGACAAGGAAGGACAGACTCGGATCTGGACTGACATCGTGACTGCCATCAACGCGGAGGGGGTGGCAGTCCGCGACTTACAACATGTCAAGAAGCGCTGGGAGGACTTCAGGTCCAGGACCCTGAACAAGGCCCGGCACCTCTTGAAGGCAGAGGATGCCAAGGGGCACCGGGGCCACTTGTCGGAAGAAAAGATGAGGGTCCTGGAACGCATATCCCCAGCGCTCCACGTCCAGGTCCTTGAGAAGCAGACCCGTCTGGAGTCGAGCGGTGAGTGTACATGCATCCTGATTGTGAGCAGTGCGTGTGGTGATTATTCAGTAGTGTGCAGGTTGCACATCTGTTTGTATGGGGTCGAATATGGGTGGGGGTGTACAGGTCCGTGGGGCTGACACATGCGAGGGCTGTAATGTGTGAGACATGGATGGTGCTTGTGTGTGTAGGCTTGCATGCCAAATGCAGTTGTGTGGGCACACATGTTTGGATGAATGTGTATGTAAGTAGACATGTCCGTGATGTCACGCATGTATGTTGTTTTTGGCTGCATGTATCAGCACTGTGTACATGTGCATGTGTGTGTATTTGACAAGGGTGCAACAGTGATGCAACATGGATGCATGTGACAGCGGTATGTGGAAGCCTGATTGGCAGATGTGACATGGATTTCCGTCTGAACACTGCGACACTTGGCAGAGGTGTACACATGCATGCAAGTGTGGTGTTGTGTGTACATGTGTGGTGCACTTCCTGTATTGCATATGATGTCTGGCTCACCTTTGGCTGCTCATGCTGTTGTATGTGTATGGATGGTGGTGGCAGTTGCGATATGGCTGTGGTATGGCTCATGTGTGTGAGTTGTAATGACATGTGTGTTGGGGATTGTGATGACATGTCTGAGGTTTGCCAATGCCACTCATGTACAACTGTCATGTGTGTATGTTTCCATTGTACAGTGCCCTGATGCCTGTGTTTTGTTTCTCCCTGTCTGCAGTGTCAACTGATGAAGAGGGTGGAGAAGGTGCTGTGGAGCACAGCGGCGGGGATCCCACCGCCAGCCGGAGACGCAAGGCCCGGCTCCCCTCCCATGTTGTCATCTCGTCGGGGAGTGAGGAGTCCGGTGCCGTGTCCCAGGCCGCAGCTGCCGGGGGGAGGTCCAAGAGGCGGAGGTTGGAGTTGGACTCCTCGGCAGCAGAAGGGGCAGCTGGGACCTCACAGGGCCCAACAGGGGAAGATGGCACGGAGTCATCCAGGTTGGTGGGGGGTTTGGTGGAGGAGGAGGCCGTGCAAGCACCAGAGACGGGGTCTGGAGGTGGGGATCCCACTGGTGCTAGTGGTTCAGTGCAGGACCAGGGACAGGAGGCAGCACAGGCCGCCGCGGAGGTGCCTGTGTGCAATCCTGTCCCTGATCCTGTCCCTGCATCATCTTGCACCAGCAGGGATGCCTACGTCCAGACCCGTTTTCAGGCAGGGGATGAGCTCACGTCAACTGGCCTTCCTCTGCCTGCGGACGTGGCTATCCAGGTCCGGGTTGAGCCTGTCCTGGCTGGTGTGGCATTGCGTCAACGGGCCATGCAAGGTGACCTGCAGTCTTTTCATGAAGAGACTGCACGTCATCTCGAATGGCTCGTTGACCACGTCAGCCTGCTGGGACAGGTCACCCAGGCCGGATTCCTCCGTCTGATGGGGCTTGCTACGACCCCCTCCTCAACTGGACCCCCTACGCGCCAGTCGTCCTCTGTGCCATCTTCCCACCCATCAGTCACCTGGGTGCCCTGTGGAGCTGCCTCTGACGGTGCGGCCAGGCTGGTGGAGGAGGCATCCCTGCCACAGTCGGGAGTCGGACGTCCAGCAGGGGTGGCCACATCTACGACAGCACCCCAGCCGGCGGAGGATGTGCAGGCAGCAGGAGGCAGTGCACGGGCAGAGGCACAGCAGCAGCAGCAACGTGGTGGGAGCCATGAAGGCTCAGGGCCTTCAACATCGGAGGGGCAGGCATCGGCCGGAGGGCAGGAGGACCCAGGACATAGAGTGTCTTCCATGTGGCAGCGGTTGGGCCACGCCATAGATGCGGAGCGGCAGCGGGCGGAAGAGGCACGGCTCAAAATGGTCAGGGCGGAGAACTCCATGCGGAGGGCCCTGAGGCGGGCCGAGTGCCTCGAGGCAATCCGCAGGGGTTTGGAGGTGGAGACGTCGACGGCCCTGCGGACCCTCGGCGCCATGGAGGAGGACCGCCTCCGGGACATTGAGGAGGAGTTCGATGATGCCCTGGCCCGGGACATTCACAAGTGAGCCGTGAAACTAGCCCGCTGCCCTTGTACATAGTTATGTAGGTAGTGTTAGGTTTCATTTTTGTTTTTATTTTATTTGGACCTTTCGGACATTGGCCACATTTTTGTATATAGTTTTTTTTATTAGTTAGTGTAGTTAGATAGGTTTCCTTTATTTTGTTGGGATAATGGACCCTGGCTTGTTCCCATGTACATAGTTCACAGTTGGATTGTATTTTTTTTCACTTTTTAACCATGGAGCAATGGCTTTCTTTTTTATTTCCCATTGGATTTTGTTTTGTGGACATTGACTTTGGACAACATTACTTTGGAATTTTATTTTTGGTTTTGCTTTTTTTAACGGACATGCTTCTTTTCATTTTTGTACATTCACATTTCTGTTTCTTCATTTTTTATTCTATTTATGTTTCCTTTAATACATATTTTTTTGGTGAACTTCAATGTGTGGTATCTCATTGGTTTCATGCATTTCATGATATGTGTTTTGAGATTCACTGACACCCATTGGGTGTATGTGAGGGAAATGTGTTTGTTTCGGAACTTGCAATTGGTGTTCTGTGATGTAATTGCAAATTATGAGTGGGTGGATGCAATACTCGGGTGGGTGTTTTGCATTTGGAGGCTGACCATAGGGACCAGGGATCTAGATTGTGATGACATGTTGGCTGGGGAACATGAGTTGCACATGGGTGGGGGCCTGCTGGCAGGTGCCCCACAGTGCTGGGGGGTGGGGGTGGTGGGGAACATGAGTTGGACATGGGTGGGGGCCTGCTGGCAGGTGCCCCACAGTGCTGGGGGGTGGGGGTGGTGGGAGACATGAGTTGGACATGGGTGGGGGCCTGCTGCAAGGTGCCCCACAGTGCTGGGGGGTGGGGGTGGTGGGGAACATGAGTTGGACATGGGTGGGGGCCTGCTGGCAGGTGCCCCACAGTGCTGGGGGTGGGGGTGGTGGGAGACATGGGTGGGGGCCTGGTGGTGGGTGCCCCTGCACTGCTGGGGGGTGGGGGTGGTGGGAGACATGAGTTGGACATGGGTGGGGGCCTGCTGGCTGGTGCCCCACAGTGCTGGGGGATGGGGGTTGTGGGGAACATGAGTTGGACATGGGTGGGGTCCTGCTGGAAGGTGCCCCACAGTGCTGGGGGGTGGGGGTGCTGGGAGACATGAGTTGGACATGGGTGGGGGCCTGCTGGCAGGTGCCCCACAGTGCTGGGGGGTGGGGGTGGTGGGAGACATGAGTTGGACATGGGTGGGGGCCTGCTGGCTGGTGCCCCACAGTTCTGGGGGGTGGGGGTGGTGGGGAACATGAGTTGGACAATGTTGGGGGCCTGCTGGCAGGTGCCCAACAGTGCTGGGGGGTGGGGGTGCTGGGAGACATGAGTTGGACATGGGTGGGGGCCTGCTGGCAGGTGCCCCACAGTGCTGGGGGGTTGGGGTGGTGGGGAACATGAGTTGGACATGGGTGGGGGCCTGCTTGCAGGTGCCACACAGTGCTGGGGGGTGGGGATGCTGGGATACATGAGTTGGACATGGGTGGGGGCCTGCTGGCAGGTGCCCCACAGTGCTGGGGGGTGGGGGTGGTGGGGAACATGAGTTGGACATGGGTGGGGGCCTGCTGGCAGGTGCCCCACAGTGCTGGGGGTGGGGGTGGGGGTGGTGGGAGACATGAGTTGGACATGGGTGGGGGCCTGGTGGAGGCTGCCCCACAGTGTTGGGGGGTGGGGGTGGTGGGAGACATGGGTGGGGGCCTGGTGGAGGCTGACCCTGCACTGCTGGGGGGTGGGGGTTTTGGGAGACATGGGTGGGGGCCTGGTGGAGGCTGCCCCTGCACTGCTGGGGGGTGGGGGTGGTGGGAGACATGGGTGGGGGCCTGGTGGAGGCTGCCCCTGGTGGCGGGGGATTGGGGTGCTGGGAGACATGGGTTGGGGCCTGGTGGAGGCTGCCCCTGGTGGCTGGGGGTGGGGGTGCTGGGAGACATGGGTGGGGGCCTGGTGGAGGCTGCTCCTGGTGACTGGGGTGGTGGGGGTGCTGGGAGACATGGGTGGGGGCCTGGTGGAGGCTGCCCCTGGTGGCTGGGGGGTGGGGGTGGTGGGAGACATGGGTGGGGCCTGCTGGCAGGTGCCCCACAGTGCTGGGGGGTGGGGGTGGTGGGGAATATGAGTTGCACATGGGTGGGGGCTTGCTGGCAGGGGCCCCACAGTGCTGGGGGGTGGGGGTAGTGGGGAACATGAGTTGGACATGGGTGGGGGCCTGCTGGCAGGTGCCCCACAGTTCTGGGGGGTGGGGGTGGTGGGGAACATGAGTTGGACATGGGTGGGGGCCTGGTGGTGGGTGCCCCTGCACTGCTGGGGGGTGGGGAACATGAGTTGGACATGGGTGGGGGCCTGCTGGCAGGTGCCCCACAGTGCTGGGGGGTGGGGGGTGCTGGGAGACATGAGTTGGACATGGGTGGGGGCCTGCTGGCAGGTGCCCCACAGTGCTGGGGGGTGGGGGTGCTGGGAGACATGGGTGGGGGCCTGGTGGAGGCTGCCCCTGCACTGCTGGGGGGTGGGGGTGGTGGGAGACATGGGTGGGGGCCTGGTGGAGGCTGCCCCTGCACTGCTGGGGGGTGGGGGTGGTGGGAGACATGGGTGGGGGCCTGGTGGAGGCTGCCCCTGGTGACTGGGGGGGTGGGGTGGTGGGAGACATGGGTGGGGGCCTGGTGGAGGCTGCCCCTGGTGGCTGGGGGTGGTGGGAGACATGGGTGGGGGCCTGGTGGAAGCTGCCCCTGCACTGCTGGGGGGTGGTGGTGGTGCGAGACAAGGGTCGGGGCCTGGTGGAGGCTGCCCCTGCACTGCTGGGGGGTGGGGTGGTGGGAGACATGGGTGGGGCCTGGTGGAGGCTGCCCTTGTGGCGGGGGGGTGGGGGTGCTGGGAGACATGGGTGGGGGCCTGGTGGAGGCTGCCCCTGGTGGCTGGGGGGTGGGGGTGGTGGGAGACATGAGTTGCACATGGGTGGGGGCCTGCTGGCAGGTGCCCCACAGTGCTGGGGGGTGGGGGTGGTGGGGAACATGAGTTGGACATGGGTGGGGGCCTGCTGGCAGGTGCCCCACAGTGCTGGGGGGTGGGGGTGGTGGGGAACATGAGTTGGACATGGGTGGGGGCCTGGTGGTGGGTGCCCCTGCACTGCTGGGGGGTGGGGGTGGTGGGGAACATGAGTTGGACATGGGTGGGGGCCTGCTGGCAGGTGCCCCACAGTGCTGGGGGGTGGGGGTGCTGGGAGACATGAGTTGGACATGGGTGGGGGCCTGCTGGCAGGTGCCCCACAGTGCTGGGGGGTGGGGGTGCTGGGAGACATGGGTGGGGGCCTGGTGGAGGCTGCCCCTGCACTGCTGGGGGGTGGGGGTGGTGGGCGACATGGGTGGGGGCCTGGTGGAGGCTGCCCCTGGTGGCTGGGGAGTGGGGATGCTGAGAGACATGGGTGGGGGCCTGCTGGCAGGTGCCCCACAGTGCTGGGGGGTGGGGGTGGTGGGGAACATGAGTTGGACATGGGTGGGGGCCTGCTGGCAGGTGCCCCACAGTGCTGGGGGGTGGGGGTGGTGGGGAACATGAGTTGGACATGGGTGGGGGCCTGCTGGCAGGTGCCCCACAGTGCTGTGGGGTGGGGGTTGTGGGAGACATGGGTGGGGGCCTGGTGGAGGCTGCCCCTGGTGGCTGGGGGGTGGGGGTGCTGGGAGACATGGATGGGGGCCTGGTGGAGGCTGCCCCTGCACTGCTGGGGGGTGGGGATGGTGGGAGACATGGGTGGGGGCCTGGTGGAGGCTGCCCCTGGTGGCTGGGGGGTGGGGGTTGTGGTCGACATGGGTGGGGGCCTGGTGGAGGCTGCCCCTGGTGGCTGGGGGGTGGGGGTGCTGGGAGACATGGGTGGGGGCCTGGTGGAGGCTGCCCCTGGTGACTGGGGGGGTGGTGGTGGTGGGAGACATGGGTGGGGGCCTGGTGGAGGCTGCCCCTGGTGGCTGGGGGGTGGGGGTGGTGGGAGACATGGGTGGGGCCTGCTGGCAGGTGCCCCACAGTGCTGGGGGGTGGGGGTGGTGGGGAACATGAGTTGGACATGGGTGGGGGCCTGCTGGCAGGTGCCTCACAGTGCTGGGGGGTGGGGGTGCTGGGAGACATGGGTGGGGGCCTGGTGGAGGCTGCCCCTGCACTGCTGGGGGGTGGGGGTGGTGGGCGACATGGGTGGGGGCCTGGTGGAGGCTGCCCCTGGTGGCTGGGGAGTGGGGATGCTGAGAGACATGGGTGGGGGCCTGGTGGAGGCTGCCCCTGGTGGCTGGGGGTGGGGGTGCTGGGAGACATGGGTGGGGGCCTGGTGGAGGCTGCTCCTGGTGACTGGGGTGGTGGGGGTGCTGGGAGACATGGGTGGGGGCCTGGTGGAGGCTGCCCCTGGTGGCTGGGGGGTGGGGGTGGTGGGAGACATGGGTGGGGCCTGCTGGCAGGTGCCCCACAGTGCTGGGGGGTGGGGGTGGTGGGGAACATGAGTTGCACATGGGTGGGGGCTTGCTGGCAGGGGCCCCACAGTGCTGGGGGGTGGGGGTAGTGGGGAACATGAGTTGGACATGGGTGGGGGCCTGCTGGCAGGTGCCCCACAGTGCTGGGGGGTGGGGGTGGTGGGGAACATGAGTTGGACATGGGTGGGGGCCTGGTGGTGGGTGCCCCTGCACTGCTGGGGGGTGGGGAACATGAGTTGGACATGGGTGGGGGCCTGCTGGCAGGTGCCCCACAGTGCTGGGGGGTGGGGGGTGCTGGGAGACATGAGTTGGACATGGGTGGGGGCCTGCTGGCAGGTGCCCCACAGTGCTGGGGGGTGGGGGTGCTGGGAGACATGGGTGGGGGCCTGGTGGAGGCTGCCCCTGCACTGCTGGGGGGTGGGGGTGGTGGGAGACATGGGTGGGGGCCTGGTGGAGGCTGCCCCTGCACTGCTGGGGGGTGGGGGTGGTGGGAGACATGGGTGGGGGCCTGGTGGAGGCTGCCCCTGGTGACTGGGGGGGTGGGGGTGGTGGGAGACATGGGTGGGGGCCTGGTGGAGGCTGCCCCTGGTGGCTGGGGGTGGTGGGAGACATGGGTGGGGGCCTGGTGGAAGCTGCCCCTGCACTGCTGGGGGGTGGTGGTGGTGCGAGACAAGGGTCGGGGCCTGGTGGAGGCTGCCCCTGCACTGCTGGGGGGTGGGGTGGTGGGAGACATGGGTGGGGCCTGGTGGAGGCTGCCCCTGGTGGCGGGGAGGTGGGGGTGCTGGGAGACATGGGTGGGGGCCTGGTGGAGGCTGCCCCTGGTGGCTGGGGGGTGGGGGTGGTGGGAGACATGAGTTGCACATGGGTGGGGGCCTGCTGGCAGGTGCCCCACAGTGCTGGGGGGTGGGGGTGGTGGGGAACATGAGTTGGACATGGGTGGGGGCCTGCTGGCAGGTGCCCCACAGTGCTGGGGGGTGGGGGTGGTGGGGAACATGAGTTGGACATGGGTGGGGGCCTGGTGGTGGGTGCCCCTGCACTGCTGGGGGGTGGGGGTGGTGGGGAACATGAGTTGGACATGGGTGGGGGCCTGCTGGCAGGTGCCCCACAGTGCTGGGGGGTGGGGGTGCTGGGAGACATGAGTTGGACATGGGTGGGGGCCTGCTGGCAGGTGCCCCACAGTGCTGGGGGGTGGGGGTGCTGGGAGACATGGGTGGGGGCCTGGTAGAGGCTGCCCCTGCACTGCTGGGGGGTGGGGGTGGTGGGCGACATGGGTGGGGGCCTGGTGGAGGCTGCCCCTGGTGGCTGGGGAGTGGGGATGCTGAGAGACATGGGTGGGGGCCTGCTGGCAGGTGCCCCACAGTGCTGGGGGGTGGGGGTGGTGGGGAACATGAGTTGGACATGGGTGGGGGCCTGCTGGCAGGTGCCCCACAGTGCTGGGGGGTGGGGGTGGTGGGGAACATGAGTTGGACATGGGTGGGGGTCTGCTGGCAGGTGCCCCACAGTGCTGTGGGGTGGGGGTTGTGGGAGACATGGGTGGGGGCCTGGTGGAGGCTGCCCCTGGTGGCTGGGGGGTGGGGGTGCTGGGAGACATGGATGGGGGCCTGGTGGAGGCTGCCCCTGCACTGCTGGGGGGTGGGGATGGTGGGAGACATGGGTGGGGGCCTGGTGGAGGCTGCCCCTGGTGGCTGGGGGGTGGGGGTTGTGGTCGACATGGGTGGGGGCCTGGTGGAGGCTGCCCCTGGTGGCTGGGGGGTGGGGGTGCTGGGAGACATGGGTGGGGGCCTGGTGGAGGCTGCCCCTGGTGACTGGGGGGGTGGTGGTGGTGGGAGACATGGGTGGGGGCCTGGTGGAGGCTGCCCCTGGTGGCTGGGGGGTGGGGGTGGTGGGAGACATGGGTGGGGCCTGCTGGCAGGTGCCCCACAGTGCTGGGGGGTGGGGGTGGTGGGGAACATGAGTTGGACATGGGTGGGGGCCTGCTGGCAGGTGCCCCACAGTGCTGGGGGGTGGGGGTGGTGGGGAACATGAGTTGGACATGGGTGGGGGCCTGCTGGCAGGTGCCCCACAGTGCTGGGGGTGGGGGTGGTGGGGAACATGAGTTGGACATGGGTGGGGGCCTGCTGGCAGGTGCCCCACGGTGCTGGGGGGTGGGGGTGGTGGGGAACATGATTTGGACATGGGTGGAGGCTTGCTGGCAGGTGCCCCACAGTGCTGGGGGGTGGGGGTGCTGGGAGACATGAGTTGGACATGGGTGGGGGCCTGCTGGCAGGTGCCCCACAGTGCTGGGGGGTGGGGGTGCTGGGAGACATGGGTGGGGGCCTGGTGGAGGCTGCCCCTGCACTGCTGGGGGGTGGGGGTGGTGGGAGACATGGGTGGGGGCCTGGTGGTGGGTGCCCCTGGTGGCTGGGGGTGCACGGGGACATGCGTTGGCGGGCAGTAGTGCAAGTTGACATGTGGGTTGGCTGGTGGGCATGGCCATGGTGGATGGGGTGCCTGCAGGACATGTGCTGGGTAGGCCCCTGTGGTGTGAGCCACCTTCAGGGGCCGTGGAGGGTGTAGAGGGAACACCTGGGAGGACCCACATGTGCAATTCACGTGTGCTGCTCCCGGCGCACCCCTGTAATGCACGTACCCTGATGAGATTGCGTGTGGAACTTCCCGCGCACCCCTGGAATACACGTACCCCGCTCAATCGCGTGTGTAACTTCCCGCGCACCCCCGAAAAACACGTACCCCGCTCAATCGCGTGTGTAACTTCCCGCGCGCCCCCGAAATACACGTACCCCGCTCAATCGCGTGTGTTACTTCCCGCGCACCCCCGAAATACACGTACCCCGCTCAATCGCGTGTGTAACTTCCCATGTGCCCCCGAAATACACGTACCCCGCTCAATCGCGTGTGTAACTTCCCGCGCGCCCCCGAAATACACGTACCCCGCTCAATCGTGTGTGTAACTTACCGCGCACCCCCGAAATACACGTACCCCGCTGAATCGCGTGTGTAACTTCCTGCGTGCCCCCCGAAATACACTATCCCGCTCGCACAGGCCCAATTGCTGTATGTTGCCACTTTTGTGATGCGCTGGGACTCTACCGCCTGCCTTCGTGTGGTGGACGTGTTTCAGCTTGTGCGTGTCTTTGGCTGTGCGTGGCTTTGCCCCATTCGATTCCATGAATACGTGTGGTTCGAGTGCGTGTGGGCGTTCCGTCTGCTTCCCTGCAGTACATCCCCAGTTACGCCCTTATTTTCGCGCGTTGTTCCCCAGTCCACGCGTTACGCCCCGTGTCCCGCCCACTTTCTGGTGTATGCGCCAAGGTTGTGCGCTTTCACTGTGCGCGTCGCGCACGCCTTTCGGGATGTTGCAGTGACTTGTGCGCCATGCACGGGTTTGGCGCACATCCCGAGGTGTACACGCGCAGGGACTTCCATGAATCGCACGTGTGCGCGTGCGCCTGTTTTTTTCCGCTTGCGCCTGCTTGCGCCTGCTTGCGCCTGCTTGCGCGAAGATTTTCGGCGCATGTTTGTTCCATGAATCGGCCCCTTAAATGTTTATGGAATAATCTGGGGAGTGGGGCGGGATGATTATCGCTGTATTATATGTATTGAAACAAGGCACCAGGTGCAGGCTTTGGGGTTATTCAGTTCAAGAAGTAGGAATTTTTGTAAATATTGAAACTCAATATCACCTTGCGATAGCGCCAGGTGTAATATTAGATTCAATCGATATGTGTTTGAAAGTTATATGTGTTTGTTTGTGTTTACCGTCTTTACCGTGTTAGTCCCTGTTGTTTGTTGTCTTGTGGGTACAGATACAACTCTTACTGTTTGAGCCCCCTTAAATACCATATAATGGATGGAACTACTTGAATGGTTAGATATAACTCAAGAAGGGACGTTAAAGGTCTCAACATCCCAAGAAAAAGGACAGAGGTACTAACCAGACTGAAGAGGGAAAAGGTAGATGTTGCCCTTGTTCAAGAGACTCACCTACTAGATGAGTTGAAGCATCTTCTTAAAAATAACTAGTTTCCAAGGACTCTTTTGAACTGTTACAATACCAAATTGAGAGGAGTAGGTATATTATTATGCAAAGGGTTACATTTGGTGATGGAAAAAGTAGTGATGGATGAAGAGGGAAGAATAATATTAATAGATGCCAAGTAACCTATTGTAACCTATTGGTCACAACAGGTCTATTTAAAACAAAAAATATATATATTATCACTTTTAAGGGAAATGAATGGAGAATACACAATTCTGGGGGGTGACTTTAATTGTGTTATTGATGGGAGAATGGATCGTTCAGAAGACTGTAGATATACCGCTGGGAGTACGAGCAAGGCATTTAATGAATTTCTAGAAAGTCTAAATCTGGTTGATGCTTGAAGGTTTATGCACCCGAGCGAGAGGGAGTTCTCCTTTAACTCGCCAGTCCATGACTCTCACTCAAGGATTGATTACTTCCTACTTTAAGAGAGGTTGGCAGAAAAGGTCAATAATGTGAATATTAAAGAAAGAGGGATGATGATGCAGGTGAATATGGGGCTGAAAAAGTCAGGGTTTTGAAAGTGGTGCTTAAAAGCCTACATATTGCAAGAACAGTGGGTGGTTGAATCTCTAGAAGAAAAAATGTCCTTGAAATAAATAAGGGTTCCACTTCTGATGTTATGGTCTGGGATAGTTACAAGGCAGCTGGAAGGGTGGAATTCATGAATATTACATCCCGTGTAAGGAAAAAAAGGAATGGCTGAGCTTAAGAAATTGGAAGGTGGATTGGGTGAAGCCCAAAATAAATATGCTGTATCAAAAACTAATGAGGACAAAGTATAAATGGGCAGATTAAGAGAACGACTTAAACAAAAAAGAGATATTCAATAAGAAAAAGGTATGTTCTTCATGAGGCAATATTTCTGGGAATAAGGGGACAAAACTGGTAGACTGCTAGCAAATAGACTACGTGGTCTTACAGAGAGTTCCTTTGTTCAGAAATTAAAAGGGGGAAATGAAGAATATAAAACCAAAAAAGGGGAAATATGTGAAAGCTTTAAGACATTTTATGAGTCTTTATATGAGGAGGAACCATCCCCAACATCGGGGAATGTGAACTCATTTTTTGAGAATATTGTTTTGCCAAGGTTAAATGAAGATCAGTTTGTGGCCGTTGATAGTGCTATTGCGGAAGAGGAATTATTGACAGCTATTAAACAACTCAATAGAGGTAAAACGCCAGGCTTGGGTGGCCTCCCAGTTGAATTTTACCAGGCATTGAGTGGGGTGCTGGTATCGTTCTTGTGTAGCCTGTATAATGGTTGCATAAGGGATTGGATAATTTGTCCCACAATGAGAGACGCTTGCATTGTAGTACTTCCTAAACCAGGTAAAGAGTGCACAAAATGTGGACAGACCTGTTTCATTATTGAATATTAATCTTAAGCTATTTACAAGAGTATTGACTAATAGGCTAGATACATGCATTGGTAGTCTAATCAGGAGCTCTCAGGTTGGATTTATGAGAGGTAGATATGGGTACTACCATATTAGAACAGTGATTGACATCATGGGACTTCCAAAGGCAAAAATCCCGGATACCTTATTAATTTTTTTGGATGCAGAAAAAGCCTTTGATCGGGTCAACTGGTCCTTTTTGTATCACACAAGAAAATGGGTTTTGGGGCCACATTCATACAAATTATCAGAGCACTGAACTCCAACATTAGTGCGAAGGTCTGGGTTAACTGTAGTACGTCTTCTTCTTTTTTGCTGTCCAGGGGTACTAGACAAGGGTGTCATTTGTCACGATACCTGTTTAATTTGGCATTGGAACCACTTATTGCATACATAAAACAAGAACAAAGTCTTCATGGTCTTAAATTTGGAGATAATGAAGTTAAAATGTTATGTTATGCAGATGACATGACTATTATCTTATCAAATCCAGCGGAGGGATGTGAGAAACTCAAATGCATGTTTAGTGAAGTCGGTTTGTTATCTGGCCACAAGATAAATTGGGAGAAAAGAGTGGTCTTCCCCCTAGATGTTAGATAACCTAGAAATGTTATGGGTTCCTGGAATTGTCATTGGGAAGTGGGCACGATGAAGTATTTGGGTATATACTTGGTTTGTGATTTGAAACGGCTGGCTGAATACAATATTTAAAAAATATTATAGTATATTAAAAGGGACATTTTGAAATGGGGCCAATTAAAACTGAGATTATGGGCCAAAGTGAACACCATAAAAATTGTACTTTTGCCAAAAATTCTATATGTCATACAGTCCATAACCCTGAAATTCACAAAAAAGGTCATCATCTCTATTGATAAGATTTTTCAGGAATTCCTCTGGGGAGTTGGCAACAGGTCAAAAGTGCCTAAATATATTTTAATACGTTCTGTGAAAGATGGGGGATTTGGGTATCCCAACCTGAAGAATTACTGCACTGTGTTTGTCCTTAAAAAATCAACATATTATTTCTCTGAAGTAAATAGTTATGTTTCGAATTGGCATATTATTGAAAGCACTACATTTTCGCCTTATGCTCTGAGCGATATGTACTCAATGTCAAAAATGCCAAATCCAGTAGTTAAACTTCCTACTATGTGTACGACTAGGGAGGCAGTGCAAGGTTTTATGATAAATAGAGGGGAAAATGCCTGGATGCATTATGATGCATCTTTGTGGTATAATACAGGACTACAATTAGCAAATAAAATTCTGTGCTGGAAAACTTGGATCAGCAAGGGCATACTTAAAATTTGTGATGTGTGGCAAAATGATCACATGATTCCCTTTGATCAATTGAGAGTATCCTTCGGAATTGGGATAGGGAATGTGAACGTTATAGGACTTTGAAAGCTCTTTTGATAGAAAGGACAGGAATGTTGAATGACGTTACGAAAGAGAGCCCCTCAGTATGTGAGATCATTCGCTCTACCCTGTGTGTCCACACACATGAAGATGATGTCAATGGAAAGAACAGAGGTAGAGGCATGGGATAAACTTTGTCACGCTTGGATTGAGGAGCTTGACATGGATATTCCTATGGACGAATGGGAATATCTGCTTCACATAGGGGTGCAAGCAAAAATGGATTTGGGGTTAAGATACGTTAGATAAAGGATCCTTTACAGATTATATTGGACACATCTAGGATGGCCAGGTTGGGACTTTTGGAAGCTGATACCTGTTGGGCTTGTGGATGTGACGGAGATACTTTAATGCATATGCTGTGGGTATGTTCTAGAGTATCTGGCTTTTGGTCTGATGTACTAGATAGACTGGACACTGTGGTGGAGGAACATCTCCCACATACTTTCTACTTGACTATTTTATTGTCCAACAGAGGAAGAGGGGATAATGCCAGAGTAAGACCGGATTGGATTAATAGAGCTTTGGTCATGGCAGCAAAGCAAATACTAGGAGTCTGGACATCAAGAAAGAAACCAAATGTGGATGAATGGTTGTTGGATGTTCGAACCTTATCAAACTATGAAAAAGTTATGCTGATAAAACAAGGAAGAAAGGGTTATTATTCTCGGATTTGGGTCATGTACCATGTGTATCAACGTCCGACTACATTAATTAGGGGGTTAGTTGATGTATATATGAAGTCATCTGTTGTGCCTATCAATGTTGTCTTGATTGTTGTACGTCAATAATCTATAAATTGATTGTGCTTTGTGATTGCTATTAGTTTCTCTATTCCAAGAATTTAAGAATAGTGCTGTACGATGATTGGTGGATCTGTGAATTTTACAATATAGATGTAATTACAATATTGAGATTATGTTGTTGTATTGTTCCTTGTATGTTCATTTTCAAACAACAAATAAAGTGGATTAAAAAAAAGTTCTATTTGCTAGTATATAGCTGCCGCTGCACAGGGTGCCACTTATACCCGCTGTTAGGAGCGCTGCTCAGAGAGCAGTTGTTTGGTAGCCACGGGTAAACACGCCAGTCATGCTAAGCATGATCCCTAATACAACAATGGCCCCCTTGTATGAAATGGGAATGGAAAATAGTCAGAAGTGATACAATTGTAGTTAGAAAGTGTCAGTACAGTATATGACTTCTCATCGAGTTATGTAAGGCAAAAGATAAGGAAAGCAGAGTATACATAGTAGTTAGCATACAGAAGATGGAATTAACTTGACTGCATGCAGACAAGTTCACATACATTACTATCCTTCTATCTGCAAAAAAACTTGGTTTAAGAACACACTACAATAAGAACAATTAAAAACATTTCTTTAGACCCTCATATATAGTGCAATATTTACACAATATAAGATGCAACATTTGTGCATGCTACACTGTTCTCTTTGCACATACTAATCATTGGTTCATAGGGAAATGAACTCCAACTTGGATTTAAAAAACATACAATAATATAAATAGGTTTTAATATTGTCACTACAGTAAATGAACAACGATATATAAACTGAGTAAGAATAAACATGGGATTATACTAGGTAGTTGCAATACAACAGAGGAGGTAGCATAAGTAAACTTGGAGAGCAACGGAATATAGGGTGTGATAAGTAAACATGGAGAACAAGGGATAGAAAACAAATCACACAGTTAAAAACACTACTACTTTAAAGAAAGAATGTTCTTTAGCATTGTCTTTTTCACCCCACAAAAACCAACCTCCAAGAAGACCACTGCAGGTAGTTGGAAATAATTCAAGATAAAATAATACTGTTTAGAAAAAAGAACATCCTATGCACAGACAGTGAATGAACTCTCAACTTCTTCAGCATTGTCAATTCCACCTGTTCCAATTTTACTGGCTCCTAATGTTTCAGTTATGAGGAATGTGCTGCCTTTGCCACAATTGGCTTCTCACACCAGCCCATCAGGAAATAACTCTCTCCAAACATAATGTACATTGCCATCACTAATTCACTAACACAATATGGGTAAAATAAAAGTATAAAACTGTTACTATAATCAGTGAACATACATATATCAAATGAATGAGAACAAATAGGGGGCATTATGCTAAGGAATTACAATAGAGCGAATGGTGTAGGTTAAGTAAACTTGGAAAACAAGAGGGGATGAGATAGATTACATTAACATGCAAAGCATGAGAGGATGAGGTAGGCTAAGTAAACATGGAGAAAATAGGAAACAAAACAGTCACACAGATAGAAACAGTACCCATGACCAATCAGGACACCTGAGAATCCATAGAAAAAATATCTACCACACTCAAAGGAAATTACCTTTTAATGATCAACACAAACAGTAGTTTTTAGTGATCAATGTTCCATCACAAAGCTTATGAACATCAGTACTGATCAACCATTTTACATCTGCACTAAGAGAATGAATGTAGAAAAACAATACATCCTCCATCACCACCTCTATCGATTCTTAGGTTTTTAATATGGGTTATCCTTTCACGAGAGTTAACTGTACACCATTTTCAAACACAATCGCATGTGGTACATACAGGTCCACTGATACAATGTGATTAGTACCAACTAAAAACACAATTTTTGTGGCACTGTCTTTTTAGTCTTGACTTTTTACGTTTTTATATTTTCCCACCTGATTAGACATTTAAACATGTCTGGCAATCATAGCAGCAGTGATGCTGATGTGGTATGAGTCCTTCATACATCTCCAGCCCACAACAAAGTATCCACATGAATATCTCCACAGACAGTTGCATATACTTAAAGTAAAGAACACTTTTAAAAAAGGGAGAACATCAAATGAACCTTGGGCAAAAACACATTGATACATGAGCTTAAAATAATCATTCACAATGCTCAGAAACTTCAGTGCTAAAAAAGAAAAACATCTGTTCAGTGTCCACTGGTAGGATAATAATGCATATTGGAAATCGCACGAGCACCACAAAATGAAAATGTGTGTGCCCCATGCATTACATCACAGACAATCAACACCTCATCCAGCAAGTCCATCCACCAGTGTGAAACCTTCAACAGCCCTTAACTTTTGTGGGTGTTGCTTCAATTCTTCCTCTTGCAAAAATACCAGCAATCAATTTATCTGTTAATAAGTGTTTGATTAAGCCAGAATGTGATTGAAATGAAAGATGCAACAATTTAAGATTAGCACATCTACTTTTAACTAATCACATTTTTTTCCTTTACAAGTTTTTTCTTCAGTTTTCATCATCCACTCCATCGTTTTTGAAACAGGTTGACCTTTCAATGAAGTTGACTGAACAATTTATTCAGTAGCCACAGAGCACCTAAAGTACTTGAATCCTATCAATTCCTACCCACCATAAAAACAATAAAGACCCAACCAGAAAACTAATGCAAAGAACCCAACTTTCTTTTAACATATACCAAAAAAAGCAGCCACAAGAAAGAAAATAAGAAAATGACTAAGAAGAACTTAGAAAACACCATCAATTGTACTGCAGCGCAGAAACTGAAAACAGCTAAAAGTAGTGCACAGTTAAAATGCATTCAAAATGTAACAAATGCAATCAAATACATCTTCAACCTCACTAACATGAATGCAAAAACAAAACAACTGCATGTAATTCTGTAGGTCCATGTTAGTGAAAGTTAAAAAAAAAAGAAAAAATGAAAAGGCCTCGCCACAGATAAAAAAAATGACAATGAACACCATCTGATAGCAGTGGTTAATATAACTAAAACACACAACACTGCAAATAAACCTTCAAATATGTAAATATGTATTAACTCTTACTTTCACATCAGCCACACTCTCGCCATGTGAACAGTGTGCCATCTGGAATCAAAAAGATAAACTGCAGAAGATGTTGGCTTTTGTACTTTCCAAAATGAATACCACAAAAAGAGGACTATGCACTAATTGGACTACAAAAATGGATGAAACAATTCCACCACAACCTGTCACAGACAGCTACACAGAAAGAACAGTAACAAAAACCAATAACAAATTATGAAACTCACAGAAATGTTTATTTTCCTTGCCCAGCATCTTATTTAGCAGTGGCTATTCAACGCGGCTAAAAAGTGTATGTTGTAGCCGTAGCTACATGTCAATTTTCTGCAAACCCAAATCAAGCCCACTTTCAAAACTTCAAATAAAGCAAGGAACACCTAAGCACATAAAATAACAAACACACATGAAATTCTGTACTATTTCTTCCACTTAACAATACGATTATTGCACAAAACAAGCATGGTCTAATATATGCGGATATGATAATAGTTGTGCCAACCACAACCAATGAAATTACAAAAAGCCTTGAAGTGCCCACACACAGGCTTGTTATAGATGCAGTTATATAGAAGCAACCACTGTTTGCCTGTTATTAGCCACGGCTAATCACGTACACAGACACTCAAAGTGACATTTGCTGGTATATAGACGCGACTGCACAGGGTGCCACTTTTAACCACAGGTAGCAATGCCACACACTTTATGGTTGCTGAATAGCTGTGTGTAAACACCCCAGTCATTGCTGTTGCTAGGGCCAATCCTCAATACACCAATCACACCCCTTTTGCATAGCCATGGCTATAAGAATTATTTTCAAAACAAATCTGAGTATGGAATATAAATGATGAAAGAGATAGTAGTGATATAACAGTACTTCAAAGGAGTCAATACAATAAATGACTGCTCATGTAGTTATTTAAACTGGATGATAACAAAAGTATACTTAGTTAGGATACCGAAGATTGGAGTTAGGTAGGGTGGAAGAGGTTCAAAAACAGGTAAAGGATGTGTTGGAAGCAAAGAATGAATGTATGAGGCTTAGTGACTTCTACAATCAAAACCTCTAAACTGCACAAAATGGTCCTTTTATACTTTCCAAATCAAAACCCCAAAGAGCACTATATTTACTAAGCAAAATACTAAAATGGCCTACACATTTTAACTGTAACCTATCACAGATAAGTACATAATTACAACAGTGGCATTAACCAATTGCAAACACTGAAACAAACACATCATACCTACATTACTTTTACAAATTAGGATACATTCAAACTAAGCTTCATTTTCCTGGAAACAGAGAAAGACTGCAGATATCATGGCTGGTGTTAAAACTGTGTGGATGATTGGAGACAGTTGGCTATTTTGGTAACATGCTTTTTGTAAGAAACTAAATATTAACATGGACCTAGGTTTGAGTGATTTTACAATTAAATCTTTCGGATTGCGGGGAATGAATTGGCACCCAGTTTTTCCAAAATTGTTAAGATTGAGAAGTGCAGGGCTGCCTGACGCCATACTAATTCATTGTGGAGCCAATGATTTGGGTAATGTACGAGGTGTGTCCCTTGCTTTTATGATGGCACAAGACTTGGAAAAATGAGTGGAACATTTTACTCACACCATCTTTTCCAATCTGACTCTGAGGCAAAAATAGAGATGGGCCACCAGATTTAATGGTAAAATTGAAAAATCACAGAGAAATGTTAATGAAGTCGTTTCAGCATTCATGACAGACCACAAACAATTATGGATTTCAAACAACAACATATGGTTCTACATTTGTATAGAGATGATGCATTACACCTAACCAATGAAGGTAAAGCAGTGTTCCTTTATAACATCAAAGCAGTGCTCCAAATTTGTTAAATACTACACTCAGTGTACGTAAAAATATGCCTTTTAAGGAGTACTTATCACATTTGAATATATAAATACAATGAAAAAACATCCCAAAACATTTTTCAGTATAACCGTGGCTAGAGTTCATTGACTTTTTTTTTAGCTGATACGGTAGCCGTGGTTATGCATATGTTTACAAAAAATATTGACATACCTATATGCATGTAAATTGATAAGAATACAAAGGTGGGTGTATGGTTAATGTCTGGGGTAGCGTGGCTGTGAATACGTTCACTGGATTTATAAAAGGAAAGATACAGTAATATCCTTCTATCTGTAAAAAAAGAAAACAAAATTAGTTAGAAAACACACACACTTTATGGAACACAAATAAATAGTCATTTTCTTTGGCCCCTCATATCTTGTATGTAGTGCATCACATGCACTATACAACATTTGTGCACGTAACACTGCTGTTCTTGTCACACATAGTAATATTTGGGAAAAAAATCCAAGATGGATTAAAAAAGCATACCTTCATGAATCAATAAAGGTAAATAGGTGGCAGTAGAGTGGGTTGCGATGCATTCAATGGATACAAATACATATAATGCAGTAGGGAGGTTTCTGAGCCCACGCTTCCCATGTCAAGGAAGTGTGGGACACCCCTGCAATCCCCAAAACCTAATATATCCAACATGGGGTATGAGGGACACACAGCCCCTGTTCCTCATGTCCTCATGTTTGGTAAATTAGTCTGCAAACAAACAGTACTAAACTAGTTCAAACAAAATGTAGATTCAGACGGTTGTATTCAAACAATTTGGGTGGTACTGAAAAAACACAGGCTGAAATTACAGTAGGTGAGTCATCTAAAACTAGAGTAGGGTAAATAAGGTTCAAAAAGTGGGAAATGATGAGTTACACATACAAAGTGACAATATATTTCACACCAGTGCATAGGGTAAGCAATGTATAGTCTGTGATCTTTTATTATTTTAGTTTTTCCATTTCCTTTTTGTGATATCTTTTTTTACAGTTTTGTTTTTTTATCAATGGTCTCACATTTAAGTATGCCTGGAACCAGCATCAATGAAGAGGTGATTGAGGTGTCTTCTGCTTTAACTCCAGACTGTTGCTGATAGTTGGCAGTATTTTCGGATATAGGAACAACATTGACATTGAGGAAATGAGTGTATTCTTTGTGGGAAGGTGTTGCAGAGGATATCTAATAGAACATCATAACGTTTGGGAACCTCAACTTTGATCCAGCACCTTGTTCAGGGCCTTCAGAATGATCTGGAGGAACCCAGTCGGAAGAGTGATGTTCAATACAAAATGAGAGCGCATGGTCTACAATCAACAGACCAGTGGACAAGTACAAGGAAGTAAACCTTTAACCTTGGAAACCTGCATTCAGAAAATTAAATGGATGCATATAAATGCTATTGATTTAAAAATATATATTTTGAGGAGCATGTTAGTGAAAGCTAAAAAAAACCATCAAGAATGAACTACCACTTAATCTGTGTATGTGCAAAATAGTACCAAACTATGCCATCTAATAGTAAGAATAAATATAACTTTAACATATATTTTATGCAGCATGTTAGTTAAGGGTGAAATTAAAAAAAAACACATAATCTAACTAGATGCAAAATAGTGGAAATATATGCCATCTGACATCAGTGGTAATTAGACCACACACAACACCCTAAGCAAACATTTAAATATTTAAATCATTACAGACACTTACTTCCACATCAGCCACACACTCGGCATATGTACAGAATGAGTTATGCAATCACAATGAGAATACTACACAAAATGTTGGCTTTTATACTACCCATACCGAATAACACAAATAGACTATAGATTAAACAAACTACTAAAATGGCTGACACATTTGCACTACAACCTATCACAGACAGCTACACAAATAGAACAGTAACAACAACCAGTAAAAAAGTCACAGAAATATTTTGTATCACAGCCCAGCATCTTTCTTAGTCGCAGCTATTTGACGTGGCTATATAGGCGAACATGCACGTAAATTGTTTGCAAACTTAAAGACAACCTTCAAAACCTCAAATTAAAGAAAGAAACACCTAAGCACATTAAATAAAAAACAAATGAAATTCTGTGCTGTATCATCCACATAAAAATATGATTATTGCACAGAAAATGTATGGTAATAGACTTGACACTAACCAAAGCTGCACCTACTTGAACACCTAATCCAATAATGAAAAGCTTTGACGCACCTATGCACATGCTTCTTATAAATGTGGCTATGTAAAACCACTTAGGGACACCTGTTTTCAGCCTTGGCTATATGGAACCACTACGGGGGGAAAATGTATTACAACTCCTCCAAACAAACCTCCTCCCGCGATCCATGGTCCTCCTCAATTCCCCTCCTATCTCCCAATCCCCCAAAACACTCAATGTGTCTATGATGCTGCTCCAACCAAAATATCGGATAGCTGTGGCTACCACACGTCTGCAAAAAAAAAAAAGGGCCATTCACTGCCATATACCCATGGCTGCACGCGGTGCCACCTATACCCACGTGTAGGATCACGCACAGTGAACGGTTGTCGGGTACAAAGGTAAATGCAGTAAATGACAGCTCATGGATTTATGTAAGATATATGATGATGAAGAGAGCATAGTATACATGCAGTACACTAGGTGAGAATACATTTGATGGGTACAATTACACAAGACATAGTAAAATGGATGAGGACACAAAAGCTACAATAGATTGGACAGGGCAGCTAAAACTAGAGCAAGGGTGCTGAAGCAGCTACCTATTCATTTTTAAAAATGTATATATTACATGGACGCGCTAGCGTCCGTGTAGTTATGGTTAAGTTGGTGTTTCCATAGGAAGAGCATTTTTTGGGTGGCTTATAACTTCACTCCCTCTGGACTAATCCTCACCAAACTTTGCCAAAAAAGTATATGGCCCACTCTGATTTTTTTGCAAAGTTTGGAGAGGTTTGGTCCAGGGGGGAAAAGTTATAGGGGGGGTCCCAAAACTTTTGTTTTTCCCATAGACATAATGGACATATTTACACCAAATTTGCAGCAGGAGCGGGGGGCTTGGTCCCGAAAGCGTGCTTTTGCAAATTTGGTGTAAATCCGTCCAGTCGTTTTTTTTAAAATGACCAAAACGTAAGGCAAAAAAATTAGTGATATCTCTGTTCGATCCGCGGACGGACTTCCCGGTTCGCTCCGCGGACAGTGCCCTGATTGGCCAAGCGGCTTGCGTGATGTCCGTGGACATGCGACATGTTCGCTGATTGGACGGCGTGGTGCGTGAAGCGCGTCAGATTTTCTGTGGCGCCCGCCATCTTGCATTCGTGGATGACCGCGGACAGCGCGGTGAAACTTGGATTAAAAATTGCATTTAGTGTGTTGGTGTGTAAGAGTATTTGGGGAGGGTGGGATAGTATGAGATAGGTTCAATGTTCTGTTTTTTTTATGTGCTAGACGCGTTTGTTGTGTTCGATATGTCTGCGGACAACACGGCTGTTCTGAAATTTTCTATATAAACTAAATGTTGGGGTGTTCCGAGGACGGAGTATGTGTCCGTTTTGTTCATAAGCAAGCTAAAATTGAGCTAAGAACACTCGCGGTGTCCTTAGTTGTTGGTACATAAACAAAATGGGGGTGTCCTGAGGACGCTGTTCGTATTGTACTCTGGCAAGTTGAATGTGTTCTAAGAACACTTGCGGTACTGAAATGCTTGCAATTAAACAAAATGGGGGTGTTCTGAGAACGCTGTTCGTATTGTTCGTTGTTAGGTTGAAAGTGTTCTAAGAACCCTCCTTATGTCCGCTGACATTACATTTTCCTATGGGCCTAACCCAACTTTTTGTCCACTAAACAAACAATAAATGAGGCTGCTGTGTGCCGACATTATATGATAATCCTATCACTTGCCCCATTGACCTGGTTGACCTGTTTTTGCGACACTAAATCATATCTCCCGCCCCTAAGCCTGACATTATTAAAGCATTCAAATTCCCCGTCTCTCTCCGTGACCTTACAGGGTGCATAGCCAAATGCGCCCAGTCATCTCCAGTCCTACGCGACTTTAAACAGAACCTGGAAAACAACACACATCATCTCACAACACAGCGCGCCACAATTCTGAATATGACACTGTGATTTAAAAGCAAACAGCAAGATTGTACATTTCGTAAAGTACATTTATTTGACATCAAATGTTTAGAGAATATTCAGCGATTTGCATTTGTCTTTGCTGTTGATCCGCAAAAGTTCATCTTGACTTACGCACTGTTCCTTTGCGCTACACAGGGTGTTGGTTTATGATAAAAGAAGCACTATGGTCGCACTGATAATCGGAAGGCTGTTCCAACAACGAGGCATTATGGATTATAAAATACTAGCATATTAAAAATGGCAGTACACGTTTAAGAAGCGACAACAGAACAACCTAATCATTGTGGGGTTTATTTAAATACTAGTGCATTTGCATGTAAATGTATGCATATGGATGTAATGAGTTTGCATCTGTGCATTCGTGACTTTCATTACAAAAAAGGGGTGAGCTCAATGAGAGGCTATAACAACCATGCCCTCGGCAATCACCCATCATGCACCTGGTGAATTATGCAAATTAGGTTATGACGTCATTTAGCTACTTCTAGCTACTTTTATGACGGGCAATAGCTACTTTTCTTACTAAGGAGTTGCCAACACTGCTCCTACGCGACTTCGTACAGAATCCGGAAAACAACACATCATCTCACAACACAGCGTGCCACAATTCGGAATATGAAACTGTGATTTAAAAGCAAACAGCAAGATTGTACATTTCGTAAAGTACATTTATTTGACATCAAATATTTAGAGAATATTCAGCGATTTGCATTTGTCTTTGCTGACGATCTGCAAAAGTTCATCTTGAGTCACGCGCTGTTCCTTTGCGTTACACAGGGTGTTGGTTTTATGATAAAAGAAGGACTGTGGTCGCACTGATAATCGGAAGGCTGTTCCAACAACGAGGCATTAGACCACCATAACGGTTGGTATGTTTCTTCTAGCCGCTAATACCGCGTAAGGGCATATTGGTCCTTGGCGATTGTCCCATAAAATGGTGAGGGTTATGAAGTTGTTTACTCGGAGCTGCACCTGGCAGTTAAAAAATGCATCGGCCGGGGTCTGAAAATCGTGGCATTGACAGTAGGGAAGGATGTATCTGTTTTAAAAACATAAATTAGTCTCACGAGCCGATCTTCATTAAAAATATTCATTTTATTTATCAGGGCATGAAACTATTTGCTAGCGAGGATAGTGCAACGGAGTATGTTAACTTATTCCCACTAACCCACCCTCTCTCCTCTGCCTTTTTCAGAGCCGTCTGAGCGCCAGCGGACCACTTCGGCAGTGATAGTGCGCGGTACAAAACAATATGCCACATTGAACGAACAAGTACAACTTAACCGGGCTTTAACGCCACGCTATTGTTAATATATTCCGGTATAAAATAATTTAAATGTTTACTTACATTATATTTGCATTTTCCATTGTCTACGCATAATGCAGTCCCTAAATACGACTCAGTCTGTGCCAACAATCTTTCTCATAGTGATATAATATATGAAAGCGGTTTCGTTTCAGAAATTTCATCCTTATCGTCTCTTACGTTTTTGCACTCCTCCTTCAAAATAAGTCTTTTGGCACGATCCCTGTCTGTCAAGGTCAAAAAACAATAGAACCTTATAGTGCGAGTCGGTGGCCACTCCGGCCCGCGAGCAAAAAATAGAAGCAGCTGACCTTCACTGTGAACGAGCATAAATTCTTACTTTGCAACATTCTGTGTAAAGCCATCCCTGAGAAATTGCTTTTTACACTCCATCGTTGTATATTGTCTGCGTGATGTCATCTTTGATGTCCTGGGTGTTGGTGTTAGCAGTGCACGATGGCGCGAGTTATGGTTGCTTATCTTACCATAACTGTCGAATTTCAGGGGTTTTTCGGTTTTACTTTGTACCATAACGTCCCTTTAACAATGTTTTTTTACTGAATTTGATAGGTTTTTAGTAGCGCAACTTAACCATAACGTCCCTTTTAACAAAGTTTTTTCATTGAATTTCATATACACGTACATATGTAAATAAACATGCTCCTTTTACTTTGTTATATTTTTCTTCTACGAATTTCCATTTTAAGAACCATACGCCTTTTTGTATTGTTTTATGTATTTATTTTTTACAGTGTTCTATTTTTTTTTCTCCATAGTCTCACATGTAAGAAAGTATGTAATCACAGCCAAACAAATAAGACTCCCAAGTACCTACCATGTCTTTGGCCATGGGCAGTGAAGTTTCAACCCAACGTCACAAAATCTATAGCTAGAGGCATAGATCTAGTCATACCTGTGGCTACATGTAGTTCTGTTTAACCTTGGATATTGTGAAAAATGATTTGGTGAAAAAGAATCCCTCCCTAGCCCCCCAAAACCCAAACCAAGTGCCCCCACACTGCTACCAAGGTCTCCTCACCTTCCCTACCCTCTCCCATTGCCCCCTTGACACAGGCTGTTTCCATGATGCAGTTTCATTCTAAATGTCGGCTATTTGCAGCTGTAGCTGAGGCTACAGAAAGCTGTGTTTTGCTGGACATCGTATAATTCCCGAATTTCACTTGGTGTCATCACACCTCTAGACGAATGTCATTTGCAATTTTGTTAATCGGCAAATAGCTTTTTACCTACTTTTCATTTCCCATTATCCTCAGCAATAGGCCCGGTTATCTCTCGCATCGAGAGAGAAACAAGATGGTGGTCATTTAATTTCTAAAAAAAACAATTTTGGTTAACTAACTGTGATATAGCTGTAAATTCTTGAGATGGGGCACCCCCTCCTCAGTCAATTAGTTAAATAACTCCTGCATGGAATAACCCTGAACCAAGCATAGACTGCGAGTCAATGCTTCATGTCCAAGTTGTTTAGAACTTGGTCCAAATCCGTCCAGCAGTTTGGGCTGTGCGCTTTGGGTTGCTTATAACTTTGCTCCCCACCAAACCTTTCACAACAATAAAATGGCCCCCTCTGAATTTTTTTGCAAAGTTTGATGAGGTTTGGTGAAGGGGGGGGGCAAAGTTATAGGGGGGTCCCAATTCTTTTTTTCCATAGACCTAATGCGAAAAAAATTCTGTCGCGCCTACAACCCAAACTGCTGGACAGATTTCTACTGATTTTGCGGCAGGAGCAGCGGCATGCTCCCGAAAGTGTGCTTTTGTTAATTTGGTGTAAATCCATCCAGTAGTTTTTATTTAAATGACCAAAACGTAAGGCAAACAAATTAGTGATATCTATGTCCACTCTACAGACACACTTCCCTGTTCGCTCCACGGACAGGACAATGATTGGATAATTGGCTTGCGTCGTGTCCGCGGACATACATTGTGTTCTCTGATTGGCTGGGATGAGGCGTGAGGTGCGTCAAATTGTTTTGATGCACTCGCCATATAGGATGAATGGACATGCGCTGGAAGTGAGCATAAATCCAATTTTGTGGAGTGTGTTGGTGTGTGAGTGCTTGGAGAGGGTGGGGGAGTAAGAGATGGGTCAAATGCTGTATTTGTTTAGGTGGGACAAGGCCGTGATGTGTTTGCGGTGTCCGCGGTTGTCAGCGGACATACTAAACACTGGCCATACTACTTAGAATGTTAATTGAAGTGCATAGTTTTGAGGTGGATGTGTTATGGTTTTGGGTTGTGGTCATTTGGTAGGTGTTTGTTTCTATGGGTGTGTTATGCTGCAGTGTTTGTGGCCAAGGCCTAGGCCATGCACCCAAGACTCTAGGTCCTGGCCACACCCACAGCAGCATAACACTACAATGCCACCAAACATTTTGATTGTGGTATGTGGGCTTCTTAGGGAAATAAATGCGAAGGATTTGATGGGGTCACCAGCGTATTACTCAGTAGGTCATTACTAAGTACTGGGTGATTCTGTGGTGCTTGGAGATGGGAGAGTCTGAAATAAAGTAAGGGTTGGAAGGAAGGACCTGGTGCTTGTGTTGCAGACTGAAGGGAAGGGGGAGATGTTGTAGGTTTTTCTTTTACAACACTGTACACAGTTGTATATGATGTGATAGATATGACTGCACCTGTGCATAGTTGAATGCTGTTGTGAAATCTAGAACGCAATGGGCAACCAGCTGGAATGAGAGAGCTTTGTACATTAGAAGAACAGTTGTAGAGGAAGTGGTGTTGTTTCAGCTGGAAGACTTTCAACTGATATTGGCTATCTGTGTGCATAAATAAAGATGCATGTACTCATCTTGGTGGCATGTCGATTTATACACACTAGAAAGCCTTTTTCCATAATTATACTGTTATTTCTCCCATCTTTTAACATGAAATGACACTTTGTTAGATAGCTGTGTGTGTTGTGTCTGATTACTATTATAATCATTCCTAAAGGAATTTCAAATGATAGATTGTATGTAAAATATCCAGAATGTATAGGAAGGCAATTGTTTGTACATGCAATGCACTATAAGGCATTAAATGCTATTATGGCTCGAATGTGGATAAATCGGTGGCAGTGGTTACATAAATGACAGAATGAATGAAGAGAATAACAGTTTCCACATTACAGTTAGTAATATGGGTAAACAGAAAGTTGGAGAGCAGACAGCTTTGCAAGTGACACTTGATCATAGCAGATGGGATAACTGACAGTAAGTTTTTTATGTGTTATACAGGGTAAGTCGAAGTTAACCTGTTTATATGTATTTACATGAGCCATACATGTACTGTGCAGAAAATATTCATAACTGTATTTTGTGTTCATGTATGTGGATGTGCTTGAATCTGCAAGCAGATCTATTGGAGAGTTGTATTGTAGTTGTTGCTGTAGGTGCTCTGCAATCACAGCACAATTGTACTCAGAGTGATCAACAGTACATCTAAAGTGCTCAACTGTAATGATGGAGTTATATGTAGAGTTGCTGGATGTGATTGGTGGATGGTTGTGTGGCTGCTTAAAGGTAGTCAATGAGGGAATGGTGTAGAGAGTGAAGTGGAAAAGGTAGAAGGGCTGCTCCAGTGTTAAGCGCTCCACAGACAGCGCAGCTGTTCGCAGACAGGACATGCCACATCCGGGGCTTCTGTGCATATATGGCATGGAAATAGGAATAGGGGAATTAGCCAATCAGGTGCTGAGGGTGTCATTCATAGGGAGAGAGGGTATTATTTTTTTTAATTGCTGTATGCTGTGAAGCTGGCTGTGGTTGCTGAGATGGACAGAGTTAGAGTGTGGATAGTGGGAGATCATTATATTACTATACTGCAGTGGTATGCAATCATGTGTGGCATTTCAGACAATGTTGGAATGCAGGTAGTGGAGGCTACCTGGTGTGATGTGCCATTGAAAAATTTGCAAGGTGTTTATACACTTTGTAGAAATATGGCTTATTTTAATACTCTTGATTTTCTGGTGGAAAATTGTGGAGCAATGTATTTGGGCTATCTGAGTGCAACAAGTTTGCTGGTTGCACTGAAGCATTGCTAAAGGAACTGAGGCACCTGTTTCCATCTGCTAAGATCATTTTTTCACAAAATGCAAGATGCCTTGTTAATGAAGGAATATCTTGTTTTATGTATTCTGTGGGCATGTCATCATTCCAAAATGATAACCTTTTGTAAGATGGTGCAATTCATTCTTGTAATCAAATGACTTTCACAGATTTTGGTCATGCAATATTTCTTTGTAATATGCAGACCTCAATCAGGAAGTTGTTGTCAAGTCATGTAACAGATACAATTAGAAAAAAAGCCTAAAAATAAGTCTGAAAAAATCTGCAAAAAAAGGGCTCTTTTCAGAGCGAATCTCAAAGGGGAAGTGGGGCCCACTATTTAAATTTTCGTTCCCCACCTTCAGATTTTTCGATGTGTCCGTGGACAGTGCGGTTGTCTGCGGGCAGCGCGTATTACATACAGGGATTTTGAGGTTGAGAGTGATGCAAATGAGACGTAGCACAGGAAGGGAATGGTCAATAGGGTTTACTGGGTGTGGTGTGTGAGCAGAGACTTTGTCAGAAAGTCTTTTTCCTGCAAAGAGAGGAGATAGCTACGGCTGTCTGTTTCAGAAAGCAGATTGTCTGGATTTTGGGAGATTTCTGAATAAATTGGTTGGAAGTGCATGCAGATCGCTGCAGAGTGGCTGTACATCTTGGATTCCCTCATGTGGAAGTGCACTGGCATGGAGTGCGTGGAATGAAGTGGCTGGGTTTGGTACCTCTCTGTGATACTTTGGTGACAAAGTGTCATCCAGACATTATTATTATTCATTGTGGAGGGAACAGTTTAGGACATGTGTCTGGTATCTCTTTGCAATTTGCAATGAAAAAAGGACTTGGGAAAGTCATGGGGCCTCATTACGACCCAGGCGCTGGACCATGGTGCTATTAGCACCATAGTCCATGCCGGTCTCCGGCATGGTGGATGGCGGAATTACCGCCCCATCACAAGGTTGGCGGGGGCGGTAATTCCCCATTCACCATTTGCCCTTCCCCATTCCCATTTTGCCCCATAGGGCATAATGGGGAAGGCGCTAATTACGGCACCGTAAATTATGGTTGCCGTACTTAGCTCCACAATCCCTTAGCGGGTTGGATATTAACGCCTGCAAAAAGCAGGCGTTAAAGCCTCCAACCCGCTAAGGGACCTTGTAATCAGGTGCTAATGGTTTAACGGCACCAACGCTCTTTACGGCGCCGTTAAGCCATTAGCGCCAGGGTCGTAATGAGGCCCATGGACATGTATCCAAACTCCAGAGTAATTTTTAACCGTATTGTACAGAGACAAATGTGGCTGTGTTCTTCTTCATTTCGTCCACAAATGGAGAAAGCAAGGCACAATGTTAACAGGGCTGTCTGTGCCTTTTTGTGAGATGTTGGTATGTCCTCTTTTCACAATGAAAACATTATGTTTCATAGTACACACATTTTTCGCAGAGATGGAGTACATCTTACTTATGCCGGCAATCAGATTTTTCTGCGAAATATACAAAATGCATTGCAACCTTTTTGGGAATTAGAGCAATCCATTGTACAGTAGGTGTTGACCATTTGATGTTTTCAGAGCCACCACTTCCTCCCAGAGAAAAGTGCAATGGTTGCAACAGGGCAGCAGTGCACAGATTTTAGATGTCCGCAGACATCTAAAAATGCACAGGGCCCTGCACATTTCATTGACACTTCTCTTTTTGGACTGTGAAAGGCGGCGGTTTGTTGTTTTTTATTTTTTTGGGTTTTTTAAACACGACACACAAGGAAAGGAAGGGAAACACAAAGGACAGGTGGAGAGAGGAAGATGTAAGGTGGGCCTTATTCAGGTAGGTAACAGTTCTTCTGATGCTCCTTGACCACAGTCTCAAAAGCATTTTGAAGGTTCTCCCCCCTGCAGAGTACTGCGTCGCAGTACATGCACAATACAGTGACCTTCGAAAGGAAAGGATCAACAGCATCATGTATGGCCTGCGAGGCAGCTGGAGGGATGTGCTACCCCACAGGATTGTCTCTTGTGGTGGCAGGAGCGGACATGGTGGATGTTGTAGGGGAACTCAACCTAATAATACAAATTTAGCATTTATATAGCGCTACAAACCCTCGGGCATCTGAGCGCTGCTTATTATTACACACAGTGTGTGGTGCTCATTTATCGACCTCAGAAGGATGAAAGGCTGAGTTTGGCCCTGCCGGGATTTGAACCTGCGTCAGCAGGCTCTGCACTGATGTCAAAGCGGGCGCTCTACTCGCTGTGCTATCGGACCAGCAAACCTACTACGTTTATCACATGGTACAACCTTACGAATAGCCCCACCGTGGAACGATTTTAGGTATTTCTTCTTTGAGGTAGTACCATAGCTGTAGAAACCTGGTTTCCCATGACTCAGCACCATCTTGCACTGATTGCAGGTCACCTTCTGTGCACATGCTTTTGGTACTCAATCAACAGTGGTAAATAACCTCCCCACCCAAGATTCACGGTGAGAACTAGTAGTGGTGACTTCCACTATCTCATCCTCTTCATCACTCTCCTCTGTATCCTGATGCCTGTTCCCCTCTGAAGGCCCTTGGGGAGGGGTTGGTGGCGGAGGGGATGGGGTGCTGCTGAGACAGTAGTAGCACCAGCAGCAGCCATGGATGCCATGAGGACAGCTGTTTCAAAGAGCAAGAGCAATACAGTGAACCAAGGAGCAGTCTCCGTCCTGGAAGCCCAAAAACAGAATAGGGACCAGCTCTGGGGTGTGGCCTTTTATAGGGGTACTGGGGTGAGCTTCGATAGACAGCTGCACTGTCCTAGGACGCTATGAACACCAAGAAAGGGCTAAAAAAAATCCAAAAAATATGCAGATTGCAAGGGACATAGTGTGGGAGATGTGCAAGGGTGAACTTTCCTAGGAAAATACTTTGGATTGCTGAAAAAGACACTTTTAAGGTGTGCGGGGGCCCAGACAGTGTTCGGTACGCTTAGTGCAGGTGCAGTCACATGATGACGTTGAGGACACGTTGGCGAATGGGATGGCTGTCTGTAATACACCAAATGCACGGGGTCGGGTCTATGCATGCGTGCGGGTGTTCTAGGGACAGTGTTCCAGTCCCCATAGAAATTAAATGTGCGACACAAGTGCAGAGGACAGTTGCAGTCAGGCACACTGTTTGTAGGGTCAAGGGTGTGCTACCCATGCATGCGGGTGTTCTTTATTTTGCATAGTGTGTTGGAGTGAGGGATTGTTCAGGCCCTCCGCCATATATTTAGTACAGCTTGGACCATGTGCTCTCCCAATGGTGGGGGACGCCTCCATCGCCCTTATGTTAATATCAGCCTTATGCTGGCATTGGCGTAGATTGGGCTGTTGCGCGGGACACGTGCCATCCATTTTGTGCTCCTTCAACTCCATCTTTTTGAACTAGGCCTCACTGCGATAATACGAAAAGGCGTCTCTCCCCTTAGCAGCGCCATGCGCATCGTGCACAGGGCCCCCACCTTTTCTCACTGTGTCTGAAAGTTTTGCAGTTCCATTCTCACCCTTAGGCCAGAAGCAATTGCAACAAAAACAAATGCAACATCTCATTCTTCCTCTGAGATCACTGTCCCGTTTGTGAACCGGTCTGAGCCAGGCCTTGTAGCTCATCCATCTCCACAAACCTGCCCATGCCCCCTCACCCTCGCTGATGGGAAATTACTGCCAGTGTAACCCTGTGTCCCTGCAAGGTATTCTCTTGATGTACCAGATATGTGACCCTGCCATGAAGCCCACCCTAGCATGCCCTTATCTAAAAACAGACCTCTGTCACAGTATATTGTCTCCCACAACTAACAAATGACAACTTTCCCCACAGCCTCTTTGATAAGTCCAGACCCACCCCGCAATCAATGCTATTATCCTGGTCAAGACCCCTAACCTGGTACCCCATATAAATCCCAATAAAATAATGGTGGGATTACACAAATTACACACATACAATGTATAAATTTATAGTGATTTGCGCAAAGGAGTTGCAATGACTATTATTTAGTGCATGTTTTATTGTAGTGTATTATGTTAGCTTAGTTAGTGGCCATCCTGCCTCACAGCGACCTGACCCTCACCCCGCCCGGATACAGACAGACGGACCTCGTGACGCTCACCCTCCCGCCAACTGAACAACCAATCCAGAAGGAGCAGCACCTACAGCAACATATGTTACTCAATCTTTATCCAATCACTGCCTTCATAAACAGATGTAATTATAATGTTTACCAGAGCGCTCTCGGGCAGCAGAGTTCTCTGGAGGCCAATTCCTGATAAAAAGTCTAACTCTCGCAACCTGTTCTCTTAATCTCATTCCCCGTTGGGGTGTGTCTATTTATTTATATTGTATTGCACGTGCTAAAACGGGGATGGGCCTTTACATTTGGTGACCCCCTGTGACGTGATTTGGGACAGGTGCCCCCAGGCCCTTTGCCGTGCGACGAGATCCGGGACGCCCCACAGAAAACCATCGCCTCTGCGGTTGACCAGCCTGTGCGCACAACAAGAGGGTCCAAGGGTTCCTGTTTACCGAATACCCAACTAAAAAACTGCTCGTCGAGGCAGGCCACAGCTTGGTTGGGGTGTGGAGCCGATTGTGGATAGACCATGAACGGTGGCTCTCGCACCACCCGACTCAACACGTGAGTAGTGGTTGTGAAAGTTTCAGAGGGAGAAAAAAGAGGGGTTGGGAAAAGGGAACAGATAATGGAGTGGGCAAGATAAAAGTGTGGGTCTGTGTGAATGTTACTGAGGCTTTTTCTCACCTATCCTTTATATGGCCATTAAGTTTTTGTGGAGGAAAAAAGTGGTAAAAAAGGTACAAGGGATCCTAGCTTGAAGGGGGTAGAAGGCAGTGCCACGTAGCATTGTCTCATCCAGTGCAGTAAATAAGTGAATATAAAGAGAAAACAGTAGGAGTCTCATATATTTAGTTGGCTCGGAGTAGTAATTTAGAATATTCTTTTTCCGTGTCAGCAGAACTCTTGGTGAGGTAGATTGAGGGGGCTTAGAGGTGGGGAGTGCATGAGAAAGCAAGATTGAGGGGTATAAACTGAAACAACTAGAAGCGGAGCAAAGCAAAGGTAGTCCATGTTATATGTTTGTGTTTTATGTTCATGTGCAACAGTGTTACATGTTGTTCTATTAAGTAAGTGCCTATGTGTTTTGTGAATCAAAAAGAATTAAGGTTGACCAGAAAAAAATTGGTAATGAAATGTGTGAGTAATATGATAAACATGTTGATAAGTGGCAAAAAATGAATACTTTTTGAAACACTTTATGGTTCCGGCAAGGTGGTGTAAGTAAAAAGGTTGTTGAAATATTGTTGACGCCAACAGTTAGACAAGGTTGAATAAGAAGTGTTCCAAAAAAGAGATTGTTGGATGATTGACTGTGTATGTATCCCCATAAAGTGAAGTGACTAAAAATAAGAGTACAAATACGCTATCATGGGAGGGACAACACCATTAGCAAACATTTGTCAGCATCTCCCTTTGTACAGTGAGAAAATGCAAAAGTATCATGATCAATGGGTGGTGGAAATAAAAGAAGACCGGGTAATTCCTATATGGCAGGAGGGAGGGTCCTTTGACAAGAGAGTATTGCATCTAGTATCAACACACTTGCTCGCGAAATACAGGGGAAAGCAATTGCAGAACAGAAGGGAAGTGGTAGATTTGTGGCGAATGTTCGAGGAAATAGCACCTACATGCGAGGTAAGTATGGATGCGATAGTTGAGAAAGAGAAGGTGCCAGAGGGAGGAGATGGTGCTACAGGGGGAGAATACACAACAACCACAACAGAGAATGACACTACCAAAATATACCCATTGATGACAAGGCCTGCAGTGGGATACAGTGAGCCCATATATGTGAAACGTGCACAGCACCAACAACCCCGGTAGCAGTGTCTGCCACTGCGCCGCCCTGTATGAAAGAGGAGGGCTGTACGGCCCAACCAGTGCCTTGCCAGTGAATTTGGCATGGTTAACAGGAGATTTAGACAGACAGCTTGCGCATGCACAATTGGAGATAACGCGGCTACAAGCCTTGTGCGACAAGGGCCAGATGCTGCCAGGGGGAGGGGAAGTACCACCATTAACATTGGGCGACCTAAAACCTACGCCAAGCGGTGCAGGGGGATCCACACCATCCCCGCCACCACCGTCAGCGCCAACACCAAAAGGGCAAGAACAAGAGTGTTAATCAGGTGAGTATCTATTCCAGTTAAATGGCAAACCTGTGAAAATAATACAGCCAGCAACACCGGATAGCCAGAGAGGGGATCCCCAAGAAGGAAGGGAATAAGAGGAGGAGTTATGGAGTGATTTAGATGAGTATGAAGAGGGAGTGGCAGCAACGGGATCTCCATTGCCATTCCCATTCGACGAAGAGGATGAAAGGGCCCCACTAAGATGGCAAGGGAGGTTAAGGCAGAGAGTAGGAAACATGCTGGTAAGTAAAACAAGGAAGGGAACGATAAGTAAGAGAGGAGGGAAAACAAAGCTACAAATGCCCCTGATACATAAAGGAGCAGGGAGGCTGCACTACATACCGTGGGCACAAATGGATAAGAATAACTTGTTGAAACTTCTCCCTCCACTTTCGGGTGGGGCGGGGAAATTGATACTGTTACACTCACCTGGTATCCACGGGGACGCCACTCAGCCCTGGTTGATTGATTTACTCCTGGGACCCTCTTCCCAATCCCAGGTGGTGCCTTCAATGGAAGTTGGGACTGAAAGCACAGGAGGACTAGATTCAAGATCAGGTAAGGTCTTCTCCCACCTCCCCTGGGTTCGCCCCTTAGGCCCTCTCATCACCTTATTGTAATGTTTGGCATGCTCTCCGTCCTGCCTTCTTTGCAGGCGTGTGTGGTCTTAAGTGGGCTTGGGCGACCGAGTTACTTCACTGGTGTGAGCCCATTCAAGTGTCCTTAAGGTAGGTCTTACTGCAGCAGTCTTTGTATGTTACTGTTCTTGCCTTCCTATCTTTGTGGTTAATGTCTTTTCTTTCCCCCCTAGGCGAGCAGGGATTCGGTGTGACATGCTGGTTGGATTGAGCACCCGCCAGTAATGGATGGCGCAAGAAGCGCACTACGATTCAGTACGTAATGAGCTATGCGCGACGCTGCTTCACCTTGTACTTGCTCACCTGTGTTTCTTCTCTCCTTACAGGTCACAATGGTCTTTTCTGGTGAGCGTGGTATTCCGGAACGATGCTGGCCAAGAGGTGGCCAGCCAGGTGAGGTTCTCGTGATGTTTGAGGCTTACACCATAGTAACCTTTTCTAAAGTTGTCTTTCTCCCTCTCCTTTCATGTTGTTTTGTTCTGATGGGTACGCAGTGTCCAGAAGATGGAGATTGCTGGATGGGCGACCGCGAGTAAGCAGAAGCATGGACGAGCGCCGGGTGGACACTGGATGGAATTCGCATATAAGAGTCTATTAATGATGTTCTTTTTCTCCAGGATCGTTGCTCTGATGATTGCCGGTATCAAGGGCACTGGACACGGTGAGCGTTACGCTGCAGGCTGCAGAATAACGCAAAGCGTGTTCTGTTGCTTGGGTGTGGTTTAAATAGCCTCCCAGCAAAGTAGTCCCAGGCTACCACACCCAAAACACTATACTGCATAGTCTAGTTTTAGGGAACTAGACTGTGTGAGTGCCTCCATGTTGACTGCAGGCCCAAGGAAAAGTAGTCCCGTTCAAAGATGTTCCTCATACTGAATATGAGCCTGGCGCCAAAGGTGCCAGGACTGACTCCAGGAGAGTCTTGGAAGATGGTGCAAGGCCTCCGAGGCCCTAATAGAACCCCAAACCCTGACCTTACCTGCCATGTGGACATGCCAGTGGGGGTTTTGGTTAAGGGTCGTGACAGATTAATGCATTTGAAAAGAACACAGCGGGAGTACCATTGGCAATAGGGGATGTGAAACATTTGCTGGTGTCTGTTGTTGGTGATCAAGCGGACACAGTGTGGGAGAAGGTGGGGTACCCGAGAGTGACAATGAGCTGTGACCGCCATGACGGATCACCATTTAACAATATTAGAGCACAGGTATGGGATGCATTGCGGAGAATGTTTCCAGACATTCCAGACTTAAACTTAGTGATGCAGTGCACTATGGGAGAGGAGGAGGAGCCTACACAATTCATCCTCCGAGTGCAAGACCTGTGGAGAAGTGAAACGGGTACGGCGTGGGATCAATCTACCGCCTTGTTCCACGTCATAATCAAAAAAGGGCTTCCGAAGGAGTTACAGAAGGTCTTGGCAAAATAGCTGGGATAGAAGCCAAGGGTTGGCCCGAGATTCATAGCATAATTGTGCACCATTGTAGGAGGATCAAAGAAAGAGAAAAAGACATAGAACAGCAAAGGTTGGCAGACAAGGCAAAGCTAGTACAAAATAAATTAGTGAAGGTTGCAGCACTGAATGCAACAACATCAACCAACAGGAACGGCGAAGGAGAAGAGGGGGTGGGAAGCACACCAGCCAGAATGGCCGCAACATGGCCTGCAAGTGGACAATACCAGTGGGATGGAGAGGAACAGTCGGAGGTCCCCAATGGCAAGGAAGGCCAGCAAGAGGACGAGGTGGGTAGAGAGGACCAAGAGGGGGATCCAGAGGAATGGGAAATAAAGGATTTGGAGGGCCTGGGATGAGGGGAGGACAACAAGGGTCATGTTGGAACTGTGGGAGGTGCGGGCATTATTCAAGGTAATGTAGAATGCGACCCATGGGTTATTACCAAGGACATCCCCCTATGGGAAATGAACAACAGTATGGTCACCCACACCCAGGAAGTCCCTATGGGTTACCTATGGGAGGGGGTGGACAAAACAAGTAGTATTATAATGAGCCCCAAATGCAACAAAGACAGCAGCCCCAACAACAACCACAGCAGAGCGGTATGCAACAGCAAATGGCAAGACAAAATACTGTGGGAAATGTAAACAATAACATTTTTGTAACATCCGCTAATGGCGCACCTGCACCTTTTCGCAGTACATCGGTGGTAGGGGATAACGTCTTCTCAGTTCCAGGAACAGAAACATATGCAGATTAGGACAGCCCACAGAATGCACTTGCGTGTCCAGTCCTATCCACTACCCTACGTGCAGAAGAGGAACCACTAGTGGGAGCAGAGATAGGAAACAAACAGTTCATCTTTCTGATAGCATCAGGAGTGGAAAAATAATGCCTTATGGAAGGCTGGTTCCCGCTCTCGGGAAGAAATTTGGAAATGCAAGGGTTCGCTGGGGCTATTTTGAAAGTTCTTTACACAAAATATATTGATATAACGGTAGGGGGAAAAACAGTGCACGCACTTGTACTGTACCACGAGGACGCGCCAATAAACTTGCTGGGAAGAGACTTTTTTGAGTAAATTAAACATGACGATCTCCTTTACTGAATGGGGGATAGTTTGTTCAACCCCAGGAGTGTGCCCTGTATGGGCGATGATGATGATCAGCACAACGAAAAATGAAGTTGCGGTAAGAGGGGTGCCCATTGACATGGATATGTTCATTTACGGTATCAAGGTGTTAGCACGAGTGGTGCCAAAGATAACAAGGAAAGAGTGGAAGGTACCCTCAGATTTTGTCTTCCGCCCAATTGTAAATACAGACATTGTACCAGGAACAATTTTGGCTATAGACCTAGAGGGGGTGCAGGTCTCGAGCAAATGTAGCGCAGTAATAGCACTGGACACACATGGGTGAAAGTGGAGAACAGTACTGTGCATAGACCCAAACATAATGTTGCGCGATCTAACTGATGAAGAGTTGTTTACCGACAGTGAGAGTGACGGGGAAATAATAATGGAGATACGCATACCTTTTGATATCATGATCCAGCATAGGGAAATACACAATCTTCTTATGGCTAGTGTTAACCTTCCACCCACCATATTTGAGAATGACATGGAAAAGGTGTTGCCAGAAATATGGACCACAGGCCCCCATGATGCAGGGCTATTACACAAAGTTACACCAATCAAAATAAAATTAAAACCAGGAGCCATATTGCCCAGAGTAAAACAGTACCCACTTTCCAGGGAGGCAGAGGAAGGAATACAAGAAACAATATACGCTCTGTTACAACAAGGGATAATAGTGCCATCTAATTCACCATGTAGCACTGCGATTTTTCCAATTAAAAAAGCAAAGGGCGGGGCCTGGAGGATGATCCAGGACATACACCCACTTAATGACGTCATCCAGAAAGAATTCCCATTAGTTCCTAATCCGGCATCAAAATTGTGTAGCATACCTAAAGATGCCACATGCTCCACCGTAGTGGATCTGAAAAATGCCTTCTTCTCAATTCCAACTGACCCAAGCTCCCAGTACCTCACAGTGTTCATGCTAGGGGGGAACAGATATAAACATTGCAGACTACCGCAGGGATATTGTGAAAGCCCCAGCAATTTTAATAGGATTTTACATGAAGATCTCGGAAACATTGATGTAGAAAGCACAATAATACCATTCATAGACAATGGGCCTCATTACGACTCAGGCGGTAAGGGGTTTACGGCGGCGTAAACAGCGCGGACCCTTACTGCCTGATTCCGAGGTCCCTTAGCGCCATGGAGGTTTTAACACCTGCTTTTAGCAGGTGTTAAAATCCATGGCGCTAAGGGACCTTGATGTTAATTACGCCACCGTAATTGACGGTGGCGTAATTAACGCCTTCCCCACTCCCATTATGCCCTATGGGGCAAAAATGGGAATGGGGGAGGGTAAATGGGGATTGGGGACTTACCGCCCCGCCAACCTCGGAATGGGGCGGTAAGTCCGCCAACCACCATGGCGTAAACGTAGTTTACGCCATGGTGGTAAAGGTACGACCCAGGCGGTAACTTACCGCCTGGGTCGTAATGAGGCCCAATGTACTTGTCTGTAGCAAGAGTGAAGAGCAGTGCAGGGCCCATTCCGTAACATTATTGAATTTGTTGGCCACAAAAGGGTACAAAGTAGCCAAAGGCAAACTGCAATATTGCCTAGCAGAAGTGCTCTCCATGGGACAGCTAATTTCAAAAGATGGCAAGAAGATATTGCCCGACAGGGCAGCAGCCATACGCCAAATGATAATACCGAAAACAGTAAAGGACATGCAAAAGTTTCTCAGCATCTGTAATTACTGCTGCACATGGATACTTGATTACGCGGCATACACATGCCCACTGCTACAAGCACTGAAGGAAGCACAAAAGAATAATGTCCCAATGAAATGGACAAATGAGATGATGACACAGTATTTCAAATAGCAAGATCTCATTGCACACGCACCAGTTCTCGCGAATCCAGATTACGACAGGGAATTCTACTTATTTTCACACTGCAATGCTACTTTAATGACTACAGTGCTGACGCAGAAAACATTGCTAGGTCACAAGCCACTGGCCTATTAAAGCGGAACATTGGATTCAGTAATGCAAGGACACTTTGCATGCGAACAAGCTCTCACTGCAGCGGCCTTCGCAATCGAAAAAAGCACCACCATTGTGATGGGATGCTCAGTGACCCTATATGCAGATCACTCACTCTTTGCAATCCTAGAGAGATCAAAATCAAAATTATCGACACAAAGGGTGACAGCCTATGAAATAATAATATCCAGTCCAAATGTCCATGTGGTCAGGTGTAAAACAGTAAACCCCGCCCCATTCATTACTGAACCATGCACAGTAGGAGACATGCAGGAACACGATTGTGCTACATATGAGGGAGAAGAGGATGTTATTCCCAAAGTGGGTGAAAATGCATTGCAGGAAGGAGAAACACACTTCATAGACAGTTCAGCATCAATAAACAGTGAAACAGGGGAAAACACGTGGTAGTAGCGGTTGTAAGAATGGAGGAAGAGGGATATGAAATAATTGTATAAAAGCACCTCCCCTCCCATTACTCTGCACAGGTATCGGAATTGACTGCACTAATTAAGGCGTTGCGCACTGCTAAAGGATGTGCAGTAACGATATATTCAGATTCGGCATACAACACAACAACAGACTCAGGGCTGTCATGATAGCGAAGGAGAGTAATCCGGAGGGCAGATGGGTCAACAGTACAACATGCTGCATTACTAAATGAGCTGATTGATGCATTAGCAGAACCATCAGTAGTAGCAGTAGTGAAATGCCAAGCACATACCAATAACACGGACGCAATCTCATTGAGGAATGTGGCAGCAGACACGGCAGTGAAAGATGCTGCGTATTTCAATGTCCCACCAGCAATTGAATGTATTATCATACCCAAATAATAGAGCTTCAAAGGAGCGCACCGGTAGAAGAGCAAGAATTGTGGGCCAAGAGAGGGTGCGAGCAGTCATCAACAGATTTAATATGGAGACAGAAACTAACAGGGAAAGTGGTGATGCCAGTGGAGTTGCTAGAAGTGGCGTTCCAACAGCTACACTTCCCGACACATGTAACTAAGCAACATATCGCAGCAGACATACAAGAACATTGGTTTGTTCCGAACATACAGGAACATTTGTCAAAATTAACCATAGAATGTACCACCTGTCAGACATACAGTTCAGGAATGACATTGAAAACACTACGGGGAACATTTCCGCGCCCTGTGGGCCCGTTTAGAGAGCTCCATATTGACTACGCGGATATTGGAGAAAGGTGTAATGATACTTAATTGTGATAGTGTGTCCCTTTTCAAAGTGGGTAGAAGCTGGACCATGCCCCCACTCAGATGTGAAGTGTGCTGCAAAGTTCTTGGTGCGGGACGTGTTCTCAAGGTTGGGCATATGTGATGTTAAAAGATCATATAATGGCACACACTTTGTGAATGACTTCTTCAAGGAAATAACGCCATTACAGGAGGTCAAACACAAACTGTGTTCGATTCATCACCCAATGGCTAACGGGGTGGTGGAAAAAATCAATGACCTACTGAAAAGTATGTCATCAAAGTTGTGCAACACCCTCAAAAAGAACTGGGTGTATTGCTTGCCCCTAGCACTGTTCCAACTAAGAACGCAGCCAAGTAAAGACCACCATTTGAGCCCGCACGGAATACTGACGGGCTGGCACATTCATACACCTCTCTCCCCAATAAGAAAAGCTTCAGATTCACACGGAGCTACCACAGTGCTGGGGGAAGAATTCAAGGAATACCTTACTCAGCTGACACGCGCAGTGCATAGCATAGCACGACAAGTTGCACCACCCTTTACTGAAAATGCTGCGACAGACACTACATTGCCAGCCCGAGACAGTCCAAAGGGCCAGTTAATGCCAGTAGAAAATGTGTATGTATGAAGTTTTGTTCAGAGATGGAACTCTCTAAGATTTCAAGGCCCATATGAGGTCATTTACTGCACACCAACCGCTGTAAAGGTTAAGGGATTGAAATATTGGGTGCATCTGTCAGATGTGAGAAGAGCACGTGATAGTGCAATCCCTCAGTGCGAGCAAACTAGCAGCAATGAAATTGCTAGTGGGTAGTAAAGTTACTATGAAAACAATACAACAACGAAGAGGAAGAATTGAAAAGCATTAAGTGAGAAAGTAATTATAACTGTCTCTGTCTCTCTCTGTCTCTCTCTCTCTCTCTTTTTCTGTTTATCAAATTTCATGAAATGACAATCTATAGCATGTATATAGAAACAATGATAATTATTGAAAGAAAATGATGTTAATTACAAACAAATATAATAGCAATTGAATGTACGAGAATAAAAGGTATTATTTAGCAACAAGTAGATATTAGTGATAAAATGACAAATGTAATGAAATGAATAATTAAATGTGTGACTGTCACTTAACGGTTTCATATCGCCCCTCCAGGTAACACAATGGCTGAAAGGAGTGCACTCACAGATAAAAGCACAATTTTAGTTAGTGATAAGGTAGTTAAGAGAGCTTATAAATATTATAATTTAGAATGTGGCGTAAAATATTCTGCAAAATTGTTCTCGGTTAAGCTATTTTTATGGCATGGTACTATACTGTGTTTTTCATTGTGGAGGATATGAAAAAGGGGCACAGCTAATACGAGAAGGATCAATACTTATATGGGCAGGTGTGAAAACAATGCGGAAACATAATTATTCTGTTAATGATTATGCTGTTAATACAAACCTCATTATGTGCACATTAATTACACAGCAACAGCCCCCCTCCTTCCGCTTGCTGCTATAAGCCGACTAATGACAATGGCCCTCATTACAACCTTGGCGGAGGACCATGGTGCTATTAGCTATTAGCACCATGGTCCATGCCGCTAAGGTTACGATTCTGCCATGGTGGATGGCGGAATTACCGCCCCATTCCAAGGTGAGTGGGGCGGTAATTCCCCATTCACCATTTGCCCTTCCCCATTCCCATTTTTGCCCCCATAGGGCATAATGGGAATGGGGAAGGCGCTAATTACGGCACCGTAAATTACAGTGCCGTAATTAGCTCCAAAGTCCCTTTGCGGGATGGATTTTTAAACACCAACCCGCAAAGGGACACTTGTAATCAGGCGTTAAGGGTTAACGGCGCCGACGGCGCCGTTAAACCCTTAACGCCTGAGTTGTAATGAGGGCCAGTGAAACCAACCAGTATGATGGTGATTACTTTTGGGAGAATTAATCTAACCTGATAAATATTGATGTACGAACAACCATAGAACCTACCTCGCAAGGAACTATAACGCACTTTTATGTTGCTGCTACCCCAGAGGCCCCAGAACTACAAGCTGGGTACACTATGTATGAACTCAATGACACAGCATGGTCAGGTGTTTTTCCCATAAATTACCGAAAAGTAAAAACAATGAATAACCAGGAAGGGGGGGAGGAGGAGATGGAAAAGGGGGGCGGGAGGGAAAAGATATGATATCTAACATGGCCTGGGATTAGATGAAATTGAAGACCCCCGCCACCCAGACCAAATCAAATAAATGTTAATCAGACATGAGTGCTACAGAATAACAAGCCACGAACGAGAGCTGCTACGTCTGCTCTCTCATACTGCATGCATCAGGCACACCCAATATACTTGTACCACAAGAAGTGCCTTTGTCAGACGCCCAGTGTCTAATTCATCTCGTATTATGTAGGATTCGGAGCACCTTCCAGGCACACACGGTTACAATAGAACTGCTGCAGAACAAGAAAACATGCACAAGCAGATGCCAGGGAGTAATATGCATTAAAGAACCATTCTTTGTCATAAAAGGAACAAGATTCACAGAAAACAAATGGCATGATGAAACGATCGAGTGCAAAGCTGAAGCACTCAGGAGACTAACTGAAGAAAACTTTCAATGGGTCAAAGAAACGTGTGCTCTTGTCTGGTCCCAGCAAATTGCAAAACTCACCTGGGTCACCGCACAAGAAAAACCCATCAAGACCCAAAAAGAAATACCACATGAGCTTTGCTTTCACAGAAAAGGGGAGGTGCCCATGGGTGTCAACAAGCAGTGCAACAAAACAAGCATTATCCCAGACATGAAAAAAGGAACTGCCGCATTAATGGACATGTATTGGGTCTGTGACAAACAAGCCTACCTGCATAAACCGGCATCATGGAGAGGTACATGCACCCTGGCCACCCTGCATTCAGCTCTGATGGTAATCCCAGAAAGCCATATCTGAGGAGGAAAAGGTTCGGCTGGCATATCGGCAGCAGGGCAATAGGCTGGCACATCAACAGCGTCCCAAGTAGCAATGACAGAACCTCCTTCGTAAGATCTGTTGTCGGAAAGTGACCTAAAGGACAGACTCTCTTGCAAAAAGAGGGCATCGAACTACATCTCCAACGAATCGTCTGCTCATCTCGCTCAGATCCCGTTAAAGTACATCTTTTCAATTCTGCAGAGACATTCTTTGCTTCCCTTCTAACGCCAGAACTCCAGGCACGAACAAATGCCAAATGGTTACAGATCGTACGCTGGGAGCTGATTCAACTGGCCAACGACAATGAAGAGCGATCAATGTGATCAAGGTGGAACTGCATGCCTTGCGCCTAATGACAATGCAGAACGGGTTCGTCCTAGACCTTCTCACAGCAATGGACGGCGGTGTTTGCCGAACAATCATGAGCGCATGCTGTACATTCGCACCCTCTGAAGATCCAGATAATGGGACCCTCTCCCACGTGATCTCAGCAGTACACAGTCTGGGGGAGTGGATGTCGAAAGAAGGAGGAATAGAGCCAAGCAACTGGTTTGACAATATGTTTAATTGGACACCGTCCTGGTTCAACACCGTGATGAATATGTTTGTTCCTGTCATCGTTTTTATTTTACTATTTTTCTGTGTGTGCCAACTAGGTATCCAATGCTTTGCAAAATCTATGCCTAACTCAACAATGATGATGGTAACAATGGGCCGACAGACAACGGTGGCTACTATGATAGATGCACAAATGCAAACTGGAGAACCAAGCCCACCTAACTATAGCATGGCAGCTGTATATTGCCAGAATGGGGACAGGGTAGATAACCTATACCACAGCACCATAAAAGAACCAAGGGAGCTGCAATGGTACCTGGAAGTGTGGGTGGACCTGGATGGGGATGGAGGAATATATATGACATGCACCTTAGATGAACATGCAAGAAGAGGCCATGGTTTATGAAGTGTGTGCAGGGCATGGATGCCAATAAAAGGAACACCTGCTTGGGACGAAGCGGTTGCAGAAGCAGAGTATTATCGAAATGAGAATAAGAATAATCAATAGTTTGTTACTTTAGATGTAACGAAAGGGGGGAATTTGTGGGAGTGAGGAGTCGTTCAGGCCCCCCGCCATACATTCAGTACAGCTTGGACCATGCGCTCTCCCAATGGTGGGGGATGCATCCATCACCCTTCTGTTAATATCAGCCTTATCCTGGCATTGGCGTAGATGGGGCTGTTGCACGGGACATTTGGCATCCATTTTGTGCATCCTTGGCTCCATCTTTTTGAACTAGGCCTCACTGCGATAATACGAAAAGGCTTCTCTCCCCTTAGCAGTGTCGCGCACACCACACGCAGGGCACCCACCTTTTCTCACTGTATCTGAATGTTTCGCAGCTCCATTCTCACGCTTGGGCCGGAGGCAATTGCAATGAAAAAAATGTAACATCTCACTCTTCCTCTGGATCACTGTCACGTGTGTGAACCGGTCTGAGCCAGGCCTTGGAGCTCATCCATCTCCACAAACCTGCCCGTGCCCCCTCACCCTCGCTGATGGAAAATTACTGCCAGTGTAACCCTGTGTCCCTGCAAGGTATTCTCTTGATGTACCAGCTATGTGACCCTGCCATGAAGCCCACCCCATCATGCCCTTAGCTAAAAACAGACCTCTGTCACAGTATATTCTCTCCCACAACTAACAAACGTCAACTTTCCCCCCAGCCTGCAATCAATGCTATCATCCTGGTCAAGACCCTTAACCTGGTACCCCATATAAGTCCCAATAAAATAATGGTGTGATTACACAAATACAATGTATAGGTTTATAATGATTTGCTCAAAGGTGTTGCAATTACTATTATTTAGTGCATGTTTTATTGCAGTGTATTATGTTAGCTTAATTAGCGGCCACCGACAGACGGACCTTGTGACGCTCACCCTCCCGCCCACTGAATAACCATTCCAGAAGGAGCAGCACCTACAGAAACATATGTTACTCAATCTTTATCCAATCCTGTCTTCTTTTTACAGAAGGTGGACTACTGCCGGGAGTGTCCTTATCTAGTAGGGCCTGGAGTTCTTCTTCCTTTTGCTGTTCATTGTGCAACATTGTTTTGTACTGTGTAAAGTTTACATTGGTTATAGTGCTTTCATTTGCTTTGAAAGCACTATAACCAATGAGTCATAGATATCTAGTAACTCTTCTTCTTTTCTCCATGGTTTAAAAAGTTGTAGCAGGGACATGTAATACAGTTCTTTATGTTGAAGAGTTTATAATGACAATTTGATATGATTAATTAAGCTTTGTTTGGTAAGTTTCACTAAGCTGCCTTCACAGCTTGTCACTCTGTAACTCTGTATCTACCTTTATTTTCATCTCGTTATATATATTTTTGTATGTGAAGTTTTGGGCTATGTGGTATAGACATATGGTTTCCACAGTGGTACTCCTATTTTGTAGTATGTGTCTAGTAAATTCTTTTTCAAAATGTCTTTACTGTTGGGATCATTTTTGGCTATTGTTTCTATGTCGTTGTATGATTTGAGAACTCTTTTTCTAGATTTAGCAGGACCAAGACTTAGCCATACTACATTTTCAGATTTTCCTTACAAAGCAGTACCGGTTAAACGGTCTGCAGCTTCATAGCAGCCACATTCTTTATGAGAGAGCATTTTTATGCCTAAGCTGTACAACTTATGAGACAATGTTTTGTCCGATGATAGGTCATCCGAGAGGTCTTGAAGCTCTGATTTTTCTGCTTTAGTTAAGTAGGCTTTAACGTATTGTGCAACTGCAGTGGAATTGTCTGCAATGTACTGCATATCTATGTTTGCATTCCATAAGAGTGTAATGATTACATTGTAATCATTTATATATGTTGCTTCTTCTGTTCTTTTTATGTAATATGTGTTCTTAGGTGGTTTACCTTTAACACTATGTCTAACTGAAGAAATGAAGATGTTTACTTGACCTGTTGCTGTTACTGGTCTAGGGAAACCAAAGCAGCTTTTTGTGTAGTATTTCCTTTTGTTTTTGTATTTACAACGACAATATTTCCCACATTTTTGTCTTTGAAATTGTAAAATTTGTGTATGAAGATCACTATTGGTTGCTTCTGATGGAATTTCACAAGTGACATATTTTTCGATAAACTGTAAAACAGTGGCATCACTGTCTTGATGAAATTTAGGAGCATCTTTAATCCATAAAAGCAAGTGGATATATAGTGCTCCTCTGGCTTGGTATTCTTTTCTCCAAAAGAAGTGTTGCACTTCTCCGAGGGGAGGAACAGTTTTATTACAAATAAAGTGTAACATGGCAATGAAGCGATGATGGAAATATCTTGAAACCTTAACAGTATCTAGAGAGCAAAGTTCTCCAGGTGTCAACATATCTATGTTTGTTTTCTTTTTGTTTGATATGTGTAGGAAATCATGTAAATCTTCCCATGCATATTCTGCACAACTTAATGTAACAAACCAAGTGGGTGGGCCAAAGTTTCTTATCATACAAAATACATCTACGTGACGTCGGAACCAGTACTCTTTAGAACCACGCATGTTTGCTAACAGATTTGTAATGCTTGATTGTAAAACCTCATCTTTTTCTTGCACTTTTTGTAGTAATTGTGTAGCTGACATATTTTGAAAATGAGTACCTGATTTCAATGTGTGTGCAGCTCCGTAGCATAGAGTTGCTAGTTCACTTTCAAAGAGTAGGTGGAATATGTATTCCACATTTTGTCTAAATCTGGGATCTTCAGAATACATTCGTAACGAGCGGCATTCTGATGCTGTTATCTGAGTGGGTCTATCATCGTACCTTCCTCCTTTCCCAGTAGGAAAGAGTAGAGGAAAAGCATGTGCTTCTATACTTTCTTCCCATATGCTGATTGGTGATCCTTTCATTTTTTCGAATTTGGTATGTTTCAAGTGCATCATCTATGGTGTCTTTAGAGTGTGATGGATGAACTGTATAATGGTCTAAAATATTGGGTACTGTAGCAGGATCTAGAAGTTCAAATTGACCAGTTTCTGGTGACTCTTGAATTAATTCAGTCTTTTCCCTCAGGTTTTCTTCAATATTAATTTCTTTGTAGTATTCATTGTTGTCTTTTAGATATTGCAAGGCTTGTCTAACTTTATGTAAGTCTACAAGTTGTTGCCAATTTTTTTTTGTCTTTTGTAGGTACACCATTTATTAAGACAATTAAAGATTGCTCGATTGGACGTTGCACTACGAGAGTGTGTACATTTTCTTTCAGATCTAATGGTAAATAAACTACTTTGCCACAAATGCCTTTCACTAATTCTGAGGGAGGTAATTTTTATGTTTTTGGATGAAGGCGTACTATTACTTGAAATGGATGCACTGTTTGAATTATGATGCTCTCATATAAATTGAGTTGTTGCAAGTGTTTTGGTAGTGGGAATAATTCTAAGTTACTTACTTTATATACATATTGTTTTATGTAAACACGACACACAAGGAAAGGAGGGTAAAGGAGGGTAAGGAAGGGACACCAACCATGGGATAAGAAAGGGCAGGTGGAGAGAGGAAGATGTAGGGTGGGCCTTATTTAGGTAGGTAGCAGACCTTCTCATGCTCCGTGACGGCAGTCTCAAAAGCACTCTGAAGACTCTCTTCCCTGCAGAGTACTGTGTCGCAGTACATACACAATATTGTGACCCTCGAAAGGTAAGGGTCAACAGCATCATGGATGGCCTGTGAGGCAGCCAGAGGGATGCACTGTCCCACAGGAGTGTCTCTTGTTGTGACAGGAGCGGAAACAGAGGATGTTGTAGAGGAACTCAACCTACTACGTTTATCACAAGGTACGACCTTGCGAATAGCCCCGCCGTGGAACCAATTTAGGTGTCACTTCATGGATTTTGTACCAAAGCTGTACGAACCAGGCCTCCCACAACTCAGCACCATTTTGCACTGGTTGCAAGTGACCTTATTTTCACATGCTTTTGGCACTCCACCATGAATGGTAAATAACCGCCACACCCAAGACTCATGGTGAGTGCTCGTATAGGGACTTCCACTACCTCATCCTCTTCATCCTTTTCATCCTCCTCATCTACATCCTCATGCCTGTTCCCCTCTGCAGGCCCTTGGGGAGGTGGTGGTGGTGGAGGGGGTAAAAGTGGTGCTATGGCAGAAGTAGCACCAGCTGGAGCAGCAGCAACCATAGATGCCATCAGGTGTAATGATGGGAAAGCAGAAAGAGCAGCAAGAGCAGCAAAAGCCGAAAAAGACAATGCTCTGACAGGTAGTCAGAAGTACAATGAGGATGAGCACTGGGGTGTGGCCTTTTATAGGGGTGCTGGTGTGCATCTGTGGACAGCCGCGCCGTCCGCGGACAGAACAAACACCCCAAAATGGCTCAAAAAGTTCCAAAAAGTATGTAGAACGCTAGGGTAATTGTCTGGGACATGTGCAATGGTGAATTCTTGCTATAAAATACTTTGGATTGTCCAAAAAAGTACTTTTAAAATGTTTGGGGACCCAGACAGTGTCTGCAATTCAGGACACACGGTCAGCGTGGGTGCGGTCACATGAGGAGTTGTGACACCAAATGCATAGTAACAGTCATGCGGCATGCGCGCGGATGTTCTACGGACAGTGTTCGGGTCCTCAAACTAATTAAAAGTGTGACACACGTGAGCGGACAGTTATGGATAGGCGCGATGTTCGTAAGACTTATGGGTGTGGTGCGCATGTGCATAGATGTTCTACGGACAGTACGGACAGGTATAGTGTCCTTAGGACACCTCCATTTTGGTTAATTGCGGACATTCCGGACACCGAGTGTGTTCTAAGAACAGTTCCATCTTGCTTGCGTATAGTACGGACAGGTAAAGTGCCCTATCACACCTCCATTTTGGTTAATTGCAGACATTCCCGACACCGAGTGTGTTCTAAGAACAGTTCCATCTTGCTTGCGGACAGTACGGACAGGTATAGTGTCCTTAGGACACCTCCATTTTTCTAATTGCGGACATTCCGGACACTGAGTGTTTTCTAAGAACAGTTCCATCCTGCTTGCGGATAGTACGGACAGGTATAATGTCCTTAGGACACCTCCATTTTGGTTAATTGGGGACATTCAGGACACTGAGTGTTTTCTAAGGACAGTTCCATCTTGCTTGTGGACAGTACGGACAGGTATAATGTCCTTAGGACACACCCATTTTGGTTAATTGCGGACATCCCGGACACCTGCGCTGTCTGCAGACACCCTAACAGCCTTTTTAAAACAAATAAGACACAAAGGACTGAATTAAAACACACATAATATTTTTATTTTTATTATATACAGATATAAAATGTATGAAAGAGACAGGGAAGCAGAAACTGACACAAATACAGAGGAATTAGGGGTTTGGAGAGGATGGACGGGAGGGGATGAAGAGATGGAAGTCTCATCATAACTTTTTTCTTGGTGGTGAGGGTTTGGGGAGAGTTCAGTAAAACAAACTTTGTTAAAGGGACATTATGGTTGCGCTACTAAAAACCTATTAAGTTCAGTAAAAAAATGTTGTTAAAGAGACATTAAATATAACCACACAGGCCCTTCCCATGCGCACACAATATCTCCAATGTCTAGTGTAATTATTGCATGGCACCACGTCTAAGCTTCACTTACAACCCTACTTCTCTCTTCTTTCCAAGCATGTTAAATTACATCATTGAGCAGACTGAATAAGAAAAAATCATTAATTAAAATAAATTAAAAATAACACAGTTAATATACAACTTGATCATTACATTCGAGGTTAGTGGAAATGAGGCAAATCTCTAATGATTGCTTTCAAAAGCCAATGAGCACAGGTATGGAACTGACAGCTGCTGGTTTGTCACAGATGAGGCTGTCAAAAAGGAAATTATATCGTGCCTCCTATTGCAATAAATATATGTATATTGGCCTACGCCAAGCTGCTCGAAAGTCACTTGTGAAAGAATCCGTGTTGCAAGGTCCTGACCTTAAAATCAATGTAAGCTGCCATTTTAGGTTCATCGGCCATTTTAGGATTCGCTTTGTAAAAGTCACCCTGTGAGTTAAAATGGTGGATGTTGTCATTCCAAAATACAACATGGCCATCTTGACCTCTGTACATAGCTAATATATAACTTGCCTGCAGGCCACTTGTTGAGGTCATGAACTGAGACCTTGTCCTTCGTTGACTTGTGTGTAAGGGATTACTCGTGTAAAGAAACTAAGCCACGAGTATACTATAAAAACAATGTATTCAAATACTGAACATAGAACACTTGTTTAACCGCATTGTATTAATGTTTAAGAAGACTAGCATGGAAAAATCCCAGATCACACAGTTATTGCATAGGCTTGTTGATACATGTATTAAAGACAAACCAGTTATATGCGGTTGTTCGAGACTTGGGATGAACTCTAGATCGGTGATGTATTAAGTGAAATATTAACACGAAGTGGGGCTGGACATCGTGCCCACCAAGTGTATAAAAAGCGAATGCATTCTATTGTACAGCGTCTCTCACTGAACACACTGAACCACGGTGGAGTTCGTTGTGTTGTACTGAGGGCCGATAGCTATCTGATTTTGCTCTGTTTTTGTAACTGGATTCAGTATAAAATAAAGTACTTTGTATGTTCCTTTGTAACCCGTGTTTGGTGTATTTCCTTTTGGGGTACTCAGCCCCGATATTTTGATTTTGTTTTCACAGTTGGTGCCCAAATAGGGACCCTCAAGATTGATGCCGGATTGTTGAAGGCTGAGGCAGGCTATCGGACCGGGATTGGACAGTGTGACAAAAAGGGGTCCCACTGAACAAGACGCGACACCTCAGCAGCGCTCCCGATCCCTGTATGATTAGATTGTGGTCTGAGACGGCATCTTGACGAGGGTCCACTTATCGAGGCCGGCAGATTTGCCGAAATCACCATACACGAGGTAAGATTAGTTAGGTAAGATTCTTCGAAATCCGATCGGACCTCCTTAGGTTTGTTCAGGTGAGTTGTGACCCGACTCTTAATTTAACCCTGAAAATTTGAATTTGGCGCATTGTATCTGCAGACACAATTATTGACCAGGTAACACCAATAATTTGATATGCCTGGGAAATTGTCTACCTGCTTCAGGGCATTGTTCCGCAGCGATAGACAATCTTTGGAATTTAGCCATACGGCACCACTGGAGGGGTCGCCGGCATGTACTATGTACTGTAAGCATGGCATTGGAAGTATATCATATCATATCATAGTATTTAATGATATTTGGCACAGACAAACCAGACATGCCTCCAAACTTCAGTGGCCAATCAATGGTAGTTTTGAAATCCCTCGTATTGAGTATTTAGAGTCAATTCTATTAAAGACAAAGGCTAGGCCTGCAGCATTTGATGTTTTGCAGAATTGGAAAAAAGAAGTGATGCAACAACTTAAAGATAGAGAGAAGCATGCGCGCCGTCATAAGACGAAAGCCGAAAAGGCATTATTGTATGACCAAGATAAACATTCTGAATCGACTAGAAATATGGACAGGGCTTTCTCACTTGGAATTCAAAAAATATATCCGTCCAAAGACCTCCATGCTTCCGATGAATTCATAGATACATTGTTAAATGAACGAAGGCCTGGTGCCTCTGCGCCACCTCCGTATGTTCCTCTTCCTGCTGCCTTGCCTCTTCCTCCTGTTATTCCTGCTCTACCTGCTGTTGTTCCTGTTGTTCTTGCTCCTCCTAATGTTCCCCTTCCTCCAGCTCCTCCACCTCTTCGTATCGCACCAGTTATAGTACCCCGGTTGAATTTGCCCGCTCCCTCTCTTCCAAGTGGTTCTGAGCCACTTGTAATCCATCGAGGTGCAGGGTCAAAGGTTGTCACTCACAATACTGTACCACCGGAGAAGAAACGTGAGTTATTGCATGGGCTAAGCATTGTATGGAGAAGGATGATCAAGCTAGTGTTTTTGCCACACTTTGTAATATGGATAATTTTCCTGAGAAAAATGTTTTTATTGAAGGTTTAGGGATTCAGTTATGTGTAATGTGGGGAAAATTAAATAATGCAGATCTCCCGCAAGGGTTAATGGATCTAAATACTTTAGTGTTTTCTAGAGACACTGTGGAGAAGGTAAATGAGCATGTCGAGAGGTTATTTGGGTATAGAAAGGAGTTAGAAAAGTTGCAGAATGAGGATGACGAGGAGGAAAGTATGTATGTACAGAAACGGTTCCTTCCTTGTCGTAAATCGATATCTGAGGAAGCACGAATTTGTTCGAAGGACACACTTAGATGGATTTCGGATATGTCGATAACTCCAGTTGAAGTATATGACACGTATAGTCAGTATACGCGAGAAATGCAGAGGAAAGTGATGCAGGTGATGATAGATTACCTACAGGATGATTGTGTAAAAAGAAAAATTAGTTGTCCCACAGAGTTATTGACTATTTACAAGAGAGCTTTTTCACTTGACACTTCTTCGACTTCTTTAGCGCTCGATTTGGCTCTGTTGCTTAGTAAGCGTTTGGAGTCACCTACTTCTCAGTTGCCTATGAGAGAGGTTCCTCCGACATTTGTCCCGAAGGTTGAAGTTGCGGCCGATGCTGCACAGGGTATAGTTGCTGTGAACATTCCTGCACATTATGTATCGCAGTTCGTTCACGTCCCGTTCTCAAGACAGGAAGTGAATACTATAAGGCAATCTATTCCTGATATTAGGAAAAATCCAACAGGATTCTATAAAGAAATAGAGTCTGTCTTGCAATTCTCAGTATTCACCTTAGGCGATATTGATTTGCTATTCCCTGTACTTCTGCCCGTAGATTTGTGGAAACAAGTTAGAACTATAGAGGACGTAGTAGGGTTGGGAGATACATGGGTGAATATAACTAGACTTGATGGAGAAAGGCCAGCTGGTGAAAGACCGCCTCAGGCGATACTAACTTTGCCTGATAGAATTATTGCAAAATTAAAAACTATAATTCCAGAAAAAAGAATTATATGGGACAAACTTATGGCCTGTGTCCAAGGAAAGTCTGAGGGTGCTACCGCGTTCTTTAATAGGTTTGAACAGGTATTCTCGGATTATAGTGGGCAAGACCTAGGCACAGAGTCTGGGAAAACGTTGTTCGTGGACACATTTGTGCGTGGATTGCTGCCTGACATCCAGTGACAAATTATGTCTTCTGAGAGCGCTTGGCAGGCAAAATCACAATCAGAAGTACTGCACATGGCTCAGTACTACGAAAACCGTGTCAATAATGAAAAAGATAGGGTTGAAAAACAAAAAGGCAATTTGAAAACTAAAGTGCTATTGCAGCAAATTGTTAGAGGCCCCAGAGGGGGTAGTTCTCAGGTTAGAGGTCAGTATGTCCCACAGGGGAATGTGCCCTTGGGTCCTGTGAACATTAAGCAGTGAGTTTATTGTCGTCGAGAGGGTCATTCGTGAGCACAATGCCCCGTCCTTCAACAAAGGTCAAATAACACATTTGGAAATATGGGTAGACGATCCAGAGGTCGCCCGGGTATAGAGTGCCCTGGTAGAGGTCAGTTTGCACAGGACCCTCTGCAACCTTTCTCGCAGGATAATTAGATTTCAAGTGTGGACACAAGGAACATATTTGATCATCCTTCCGCTGCATGTTTATCTGAAGAGCTTCCTTTTGATGATATTCTGTTTCGGTAGGATTGCCCGAAGCAGGGTTTGGAACCTACAGCTATTCCCGTCAATCAGAAAGTCCCTACGTGGAAATGATAGTGGGAAATAGGAAACATCAGTTTTTGATAGACACTGGAGCACAGAAGTGTTCCATTGATCATTCACGGGTTCCAAACATTCCACTGTCAGGGCAAACCAATGTTTCTGTAGGGTTTTCTGGCACACCAGTTGTTTGCCCGGTTTCTTTGCCGGTACCTATTTCTTTGGGTCCCCTTATGGACCACTGTCCATTTCTGTTGACTTCAAATTGTGGAGAGAACTTGCTGGGGTTGAATCTGTTAAAAGAATTAAATGCAGTGATTTATTGTTCTTCTGATGGAGTGCGCTTGACGATTTCACCACAGCAATCTTCTGTCTCGCAATTCTTGACTAGACCTTTGCCGCCAGAATTCATTAATGTACCAGAGAGCTTATGGGCTGTTGATGACAATGATGTTGGTGTTTTACAGATTGAAACTGTTAAGATAGTTTTGAAGCAATGAATTGAGCTGCCACACATTCCCCAGTATAAGATTTCAGTTGTGGGCGAGCGAGCTTTGAAATGCATTGTTTCCGATTTTGTGCATCGAGCGGTGATTGAAGAAATTTCAGGAAGTTTGTGTAACAGTGCAATTTTACCTGTTTGTAAGAAAGGCGATAATGCAATTCCATTCCGTTTCATAATTGATTTACGTGCCATTAATAAAGTCGTGGCTCCACAATTTCCAATTGTGCCTATGTAATGACAATTCTAACCATGATTCCAGCCACAGCTACTTACTTTATTGTGGTGGATCTAAATTATGCTTTCTTTAGTATTCCTATACACAAGGATAGTAGATATTTGTTCGCATTCACCTTAGGGGGATGCTCTTTCACATTTACTCATGCACCTCAAGGGTACACAGAGAGTAGTCCTAGCATTTATAGTAGGGCTTTGAAAGAACAAATGATACCCTTGAATTGCCCTCTACCTGTACTTTGCTTCAGTACGTTGATGATTTGCTTTTAGCTGCTGACTCTGAGAGTGCCTGTAAGGAGGGCATTGTGTTATTGCTTATCCATCTAGCTAAGCATGGTCACAAAGCTTTGCTTAAAAAATGTCAATATTGTTGCCAGGAGGTCGCCTATTTAGGCTATCTCCTGTCAAAGGAGGGAAGAAGATAGACACCTGAAAGAATAAAACACATTTCTGGCATGTCTGTCCCAAATACACAGAAGGAAGTTAGAGCCTTGATAGGTATGGCTTCTTACTGTAGGTTGTGGATCCCAAATTTTTCACTAGTGATCAAACCGATGTTGGCGTTGACGAAGAAGGGCATTTCTTCACCATTGCCATGGAACGCGGAATACCAGCAATCATTTGACTTGCTTAAGACTGCATTATGCTCTGCAGCAGTTTTGGGCACACCAAACTATGAAAAGGCCTTTTTGTTGTTTGTGCATGAATGTGATGGATGTGCTTTGGCTGTATTAATGCAGGAACATGGAGGGAAGAATAGGCTGTGCGGTTACTTTTCTTCCGCCCGTGATCCTGTAGCATGCGCTTTGCCAAGATGTTTGCGAGCTGTCGCTGCTGCTGCTGCGTCTGTAAAACAGAGTGAGGGAATGGTCCTAGACCATGATCTAACCCTGATGGTGCCTCACTCTGTAGATGTTCTACTGAACCGAACTCAAACACAACACCTCACTTCTGCACGGTTGACAAGATATGAATTGATCTTGTTTTCTCCTCACATTAAAATTAAGAGGTGTTGTGTTCTTAATCCGGCTGAACTCCTACCTTTCCCGCAAGATACTACTTGCGGCGATGAAGTGCCACATGATTGTTTGTATACGACCGAACAAGAGACAAAGAGTAGAATTGATTTGAAAGATACTCCTTTGGATAACCCGCAAGGAGAGCTGTTTTGTGATGGCTCCTGCTTCAAACTTCCGGATGGTACATCCACAGCCGCTTATGCGATCACTACATTGAGCACGATTGTGGAAACTAAGAGAATCACGCATAATTCTGCGCAGGCAGCAGAGATTATAGCATTAACCCGAGCTTGTGCACTTTCCGAAGGGCTTGCAGTAAATATATATACTGATAGTCAGTATGCCTTTGGGGTGGTTCACAGCTTTGGGAGACTTTGGTCAGAGAGAGGGTTCCTAACTTCACATGGCACCAAAATCCAACATGGCTCCCTAATAGTACAACTACTCTCAGCACTTGCACTCCCTACTCAGTTAGCAGTTATGAAATGTGCAGCACATCGAAAGATTACAGATGATATAGGGAAAGGGAATGCTTTCGCTGATCAGATAGCTAGAGAAACTGCTATCGATCTCCTTACGGAGATGTATGTTTCAAGGGAGTCTGTTAATGCTTATGCAATTGATGAGGGTGTTGGGTCTGTACAGGATACCCAAGCTAATGCCACGTTAGAAGAATCGAAAAGGTGGGCTGAAGGCTTGGGGAAACTTGATGATGACGGGTGTTGGGTGGACATAGTTGAAGGGAAATGGCTACTCGCTGACGTGTATATAATGATGATGGTCATCATGGCCCATGGTCCTACGCATGTATGTGCCCAGAAGATGACATAAATGTTAGAGAAGGTTTGGGTGAATTAAAACATTTCGAAAATTGCCCAGCGCTACGTCCAGGATCGCATGATTTGCCTACAACACAATGTGGGACAGGGGACAGTAAATCCAAGGGGATGTTTTGGGCCACCCTCTGTCCCCTTCGAAGTGATCCACTTTGACTTTATTGAAATGGAACACTGTGATAATAAAAAATATGTGCTGGTGGCTATCTGCGCTTTTAGTAAATGGGTTGAGGCTTTCGCTGTTAAAGATGCTACAGCCATGACTACTGCAAAAATCATGTTAAGGGAATACTTCCTGCGGTTCGGGCTACGAAGAGTTATCTGGTCGGACAATGGTCCACATTTTGTCGCTGTTGTAATTCTGCAGATATATATGGCATTACGAATTGACAAACGGTTCCATTCGGCCAGACATGCTCAGAGCACTGGACTAGTAGAAAGACACAACGGTATCATTAAGAACAAGCTCGCTAAGACGTGTGCCGGCACCAAACTAAAAGGGCCGGACGCCTTACCGATCGTGTTGTTATCCATGCGTATAACCCCTGAAACTAAGACTGGACTCTCTCCATTTGAGGTGGTAATGGGGAGTCCTGCCAATATTTGGAACCTTCCTAAGTGCAATTCATTGAGAAATGTTGAAAATGTATTACTTTCAGATTCTGGTAGCCAATTCACTAAAAACCTGTATTTGATTCATCACCTTGTACGAGAAGCTTTACCTGTGCGATACGTGAGCCCGGGCCACAGTATACGGCCTGGAAGCTCGTCAAGGTATTTGACTGCTCCTCTTGCCTTGCGCCTTGCTGGCGTGTGCCGCTCCAAGTCCTGTTAGTCACCCAGGCAGCGGTGCGGGTCTCTAGGCGAAAGAACTGGATCCACGCATCCCACGTCAAGAAACTTCCTCACCTTTTGCCACATGTTACAGAAGAAACAGAACCCCTCGGTAACACTGCAACCAACGATCCCAAAGCATTAAGTAGCATGGAGAGTGTGTCAGAGAATCTCTCTGAGCCCGTGAGGCCTGGGGAAGCTGCCATTTTGTCTCCACACTCTCCAAAAGTTTTGCATCCGGAAACTGCTATTTAAAATTCGGCATCTTCACTTGTTTCCGACATGTTGCTTCCAACAGGAAGTGACGACATATTGTTTCCAGATCAATCAGTACCGAGAAAAGTGAGGTACAACCTGCGTCCAAGAAGATAGACTTACGGCACGGTTTTGCTGTGCATTTGATAAACTTATGGGACGGTTTGGCTGTGCATTTGAAGAAAGAAAAGGATCATCGAGGGCTTGTTTTTGCCCAAATTTGAGAAAGGTGATTCTGTTGGCTAGGGTTGTGGAAGGACTAGGAGGTCACCAACAACGAACATTGGGGTATCCATTTGAAGACTATAATGCCTGCCACCGCTACCACTCGTATGGGACTTGTAAATAAGGGGGTGACCAACCGGGACGATGGACAAAATGCCTGGGCCCCGAAAATGCATTGCTGTATTTTTATAATGATATTTGGTTTTTTAATAGTCGCTGCCTTAGGATTGTGTTACGTTGAGGAAACTCATTCTTTAGAACTTTTGTTACCTACTGAAAGTACACCTATTGTTCCTACTCCCTTTGTACATTCGCATACTCTATCCCCTAGGGATTCTCAGCATAGACAAAGGTACCACAATAACACTCTACTGCTTATCATGAATGCTACACATGCCATTTTTAATAAGTCTAACTGTTGGGTCTGCTCACATTAGCCGCAACAGGGGGATAAGGGGCTAGGTTGGTATATTCATCCTTTACCTTTGACAACTGCTTGCTATGCTTCTCTTAGAGCACTGTTCTTTGGCCGGTGGAATGATAGCATCTCAGCGAACTTTGATGGCACCAATTTGAATAGTTTTGAGAAACGTGTTTTAACTCCCCTGGGATGCTCGCTTTTCGCAAACAGGAGTAAACCGAATGTTGCTTGTGTTAGGCCTTCTGATAAACTGTCTCGTCCTTTCAAATCTTTGATTTCCTTTAAAATGGCTCCAATAGGCAATAAGGATGCCATGCCTCCTTCTTACACTGTTAATCATAGCCCCGATTCAGTTTCCTTCTGCATACAGACGAATGGAACTCAGTCAATGGGAAATGTTCTAGGTTGTGCCAAATTTTGACTGGGGAAAACAGACCTTTGTATGTAGGCGAACCTGTCTACTTTGTCTGCGGTAATGTAGCATTCCCATGACTGCCCAGGGATTGGCAGAACCTTTTATTTAGGGATCCTGTTACCTGGGGTGTGTATAGCTAGTACAAGAGAAGTTTCAAAGGCTCGTCCATGGCGGGACGAGAATGGTGACACCCCAGCACAAATCTTGGGAGATATAGCAAAATCAGTTGTGCCATTTTGGGTGCAGATAGTGAATTCGGAAGACATTAGAAAGCTAGAGAGAGTACTGGAGAGAACCATCAACCGGACCACGGACATACTCTATAATATGACGTTAGAACAAAAGGCGATAAGACTAGTAGCACTTCAAAACCGAATGGCATTAGATGTCATTCTGGCTGAGCGTGGTGGAGTGTGTAAATTAGTGGGGTCCGCTTGCTGTGTTTTCGTACCAGATTCCTCCCCAAATATCTTCAAGGCAATACAGAATCTGCACATCCTTAGTTCTGAAGTGCATTTTCCCGAGAGAAACTGGGATCTTAGCTTTTGGTTCTGGGACTTCTTGCGATCTTGGGGTTGGAAGGTACTTTCGGTCTTGCTGATTATTTTTGGAATCCTGTTGTTTCTTTGTTGCTGTATTCAGTGTCTACCTGGTATGTGTTCGATGCTAGGGGGATGTTGTTCACAAGCGATAGGTTCGATAGGACATAAAGTGTAAGCCCCGGACAAAACTTCAAAAGAATATGTGTTGAAAGAAATGTTAGCAAATGACCTAATGGCAATAGATATTTCTGACAGTGATTCAGGGTGCATGGATGATGATGCATGGAGTTATTTGCAAGGAGATCCAAAGTAATTCTAGCGCTTGGCATAGGCCAAAAGGAGGGTTTGTCAAAAAGGAAATTATATCGTACCTCCTATTGCAATAAATATATGTATATTAGCCTACGCCAAGCTGCTCGAAAGTCGCTTGCGAAATAATCTGTGTTGCAAGGTCCTGACCTTAAAATCAATGGGCCTCATTACAAATCAGGCGGTCCGGAAATAACGGTGGCGGTAAACCGGCTGCCACCGTTGTTTCCGGACCGCCTGATTCCGACTCCTGCAGGCGGGAGGTGATGTTCCCGCCAGGTTTGACCTGGCGGGTTTAACACCGCCTGCCTGCAGGCGGACGAGGAAACACCGGCAGCATTACGAGATGCTGCCGGTGTTTCCATGATCCCCATTCCCATTGAGACCCGTAGGACTCAATGTGATTGGGGATTAACACCATTCCGCCTCCGTGATTCCCAGAAAACCGGGGTTGTAATGCCCCGGGAATCACAGAGGCGGAATGGTAATACGAGTTTGGCGGTAACCAGGCAGTTTTACCACCTCGGTTACCGCCAGACTTGTAATGAGGCCCAATGTAAGCCGCCATTTTAGGTTCATCAGCCATTTTAGGATTCGCTTTGTGAAAGTCACCCTGTGAGTTAAAATGGTGCACGATGTCATTCCAAAATACAACATGGCCGTCTTGACCTCTGTACATAGCTAATATGTAACTTGCCTGCAGGCCACTTGTTGAGGTCATGAACTGAGACCTTGTCCTTCATTGACTTGTGTATAAGGGATTACTTGTGTAAAGAAACTAATCCACGAGTATACTATAAAAACAATGTATTCAAATACTGAACATAGAACACTTGTTTAACCGCATTGTATAAATGTTTAAGAAGACTAACATGGAAAAATCCCAGATCACACAGTTATTGCATAGGCTTGTTGATACATGTATTAAAGGCAAACCAGTTATATGCGGTTGTTCGAGACTTGGCACGAACCCTAGATCGGTGATGTATTAAGGCTGGACATCGTGCCCAACAAGTGTATAAAAAGCAAATCCATTCTAATGTACAGCATCTCTCACTGAACACACTGAACCACGCTGGAGTTCGTTGTGTTGTACTGAGGGCCGATAGCTATCTGATTTTGCTCTGTTTTTGTAACTGGATTCAGTATAAAATAAAGTACTTTGTATGTTCCTTTGTAACCCGTGTTCGGTGTATTTCCTTTTGGGGTACTCAGCCTCGATATTTTGATTTTGTTTTCACAAGCCCACAAGCCATCCACTGAGAAGCCTAAAACCAAAAATCTAAATTTCAAGAAAATCAGACCCTTCGTAGTTTCTCGTCATGTTTCCTCTCTCAAATTAACACATTTGGCCTCATTACAAATCGCCCGGTATGGAAACAACGGTGGCAGTAAACCCGCCGCCACCGTTGTTTCCATGCCGGGCGATCACAACTCCTGCAGGCGGGAGGTGATGTTCCCGCCAGGTCTGACCTGGCAGGTTTAACACATCCCGCCTGCAGGCGGACGAGGAAACACCGGCATCATTACGAGATGCTGCCGGTGTTTCCATGATCCCCATTCCCATTGAGTCCCATAGGACTCAATGGGAATGGGGATTAACACCATTCCGCCTCCGTGATTCCCGGGAAACCGGGGTTGTAATGCCCCGGTAATTCTGGGAATCACGGAGGCGGAATGGTAATACGAGTCCGGCGGTAACCAGGCGGTTTTACCGCCTCGGTTACCGCCGGACTCGTAATGAGGCCCACTGTCCCAAAACTGAATAGAGTTCTTCATCAATGTTATGTCCGCTCGGCTGTTTGCTCTTGAAGTCAAGAATGCAACAAGTTTCTTTTTGTCATAGCAATTTTTCTTTATCTCCTCCCCTGGGCCCAATTTAAATGTTGTGGATCCAAAGCCATCATATTGTCCTTGTGATATTCACTAAAGTGTTTGGCCATTGGATAGTTAACATCATTGTGCTCGATCGCTCTTACGTGTTGTTGTATCCGAATTTTCAATTTGCACTTTGTGCTGCATATATACCATTTTTTGCAAGCACACATTAAAACATACACCACATGATCTGTCTCACAGGTAATTTTTTCTGATATCGCCATAGTCTGTCCTGTGACTGGGTGTTGGAAAGTTTCACAGTTATGTTCATATTTGCAGATGTTACAACGTGTGCATTTGAAAAAAACCTTCCTTGGAGTCATCAGTCAACTCTTTTGATTTGTTTCTTCATCTTTTGACATAAAATTTTGGACTAGAGTATCTTTCAGAGATCAGTTTCTTCTAAAACGGATTTTCGGCTTTTCTTTAAGGCTATTTGTCAGATCTGTGTCTGCCAGTAGTATATTCCAAAGTTTCTGTAGAATAGGCCTGATAGCTGTTTCTTGGCTATCGAACATTAGTATCAGACGTGTACTACCTTTTTCCACCTCCATTTTTTCTTTCTTTTGTGATCCCGAAAGGAGGCTCTGTCTGTCTAATATTCTTGCCTTCAGATAGACCCTTTCAATTATCTTTTTGGGGTACATTTGTCTGTGAAATCCCACAGCCGTTATTTTGATCTCCAATTCGTAAGTTTCTAGATTGGTGTTGTTTCTTCTCAGTCGTACAAGTTCACCATAGGGGACACTCCCTATCAAATTCTTTTAGTGCCCACTAGTCGCATGTAGTGGTGTGTTGGAGCCAGTACTTTTTCTGTGCAGTTCAGAAGTTATGGTATTAGTGACAATTCTTACGTTGACGTCCAGGAATGTTATTAATGTCCGACTGTGTGTCTCTGTGAATCTGAGATTGTTTTGGTTTGAGTTTAGTTTCTTCACAAACTCCAACCAACCTTTCTCCATCCCCTTCCAGATAATGAATAGATTGTCTATATATCTAAGCCATATTGCAACTTTGTTAGTGAGATCTTGATTGTCATCTGTCCACACCTCCAGTTCCTCCCACGCGCCCATCCTGAGGTTTGCATATAAGGGTACAAAGGTCGTCCCCATCGCGGTTCCTTGCACCTGTTTGAAATATTCTTCGTTGAAGAGGAAAGCCTAGTTTGTGAGACATATATCAATCATGTCCATCACCATTTTGTGATGTTCAAGATAATTTAGAGACTTGCTATCTAAATAATGTTTGCAGGCCTTTTTTCCATACTCATGTCCAATTGAGGGAAAAAACATACATCGTCACAATTAAATACTCTTTTTCCCACGGTATACTTTCAATGCAGGACAGAAAGTCAGTAGTATCTTTTATGTATGATGGAAGTGTAGACACAAATGGGAACAGTACTTTGTCTATATATTTAGACATATTCTCTAATGATGAGCCTATTAGCCACACAATAGGTCTCCCAGGTAGTTTTTGGATATTCTTATGCACCTTAGGGAGAAAGTATATTGTAGGAGTGATAGAGTTAGTTGTCATTAAGAATTTGCAGGTCTCTTCAGACACTGTTCCCTTGTGTTCCCATTTAGACAGACATTTTTTCATCTTCTGTTCTAATTCTTTGACAGGATTATTTTGTATCCTAGTGTAACATTTGGAATCATTGAGTTGTTTGTAAGCTTCTTTGATATATTCTGTTTTCTTTTGTAACATTATATTCTGCACCTTGTCAGAGGGTTTGATAATACAATTTTTAAGCAACTGCAGTTCTTTTACCGCTTGTCTGTCTGAGGTTGTCATATTGTCTTTAGGGATCCATATTTTTTGTTGTTTCCTGCACATCTTTTTCAAATCCTCTATCACTAAACATTGGAAAGCTTCAATGTTACCCCCCGCATTCATCATAGGGTTGAACCTTGACTTTTGTTCTAGGTTACCTTTTGTCATCCACTCTGTATTGATGCCACATTCAGCCAAATTGTTCGATTCCGGTTCAGCCCCTATACTGCTACCTTTTTCTTGTTCCTTCAGATCAGACCAAGTTCTTTGATGGTAATTTCTTTTCTACCAGTTTGTGCTTCTTTCTTCCGCTGACTTTGAATGTTGGTAGCAAAACATTTCTTTAGAGGAACCTTGCGAATTAAGTGGTCAAAGTCTATTTGTGTTTGGACATAGTCATATTTTGAATTAGGGCAGAAATTTAGACCTAGACTGAATATTTTATGCTGGTTGGCAGTTAGAATATGGTCCGAAATATTCATTATCTTGAAACTGCCTTCTATATATGAATCATTTGCTTATATTACTGGTAAACATGTCAAAAAATAGAACTTCAAAGTTCAGAAACACAAACATATACATGGTTACAGTGTGTTTTTAACATCACAAACCGGATTGTTTCTCCTCCATATATTATTTGGTACAGTATTTATAGTGCGTTTCACTCCTAATGATTCACTGACACAATTGTAGTGAGCAATATTGAAGACACAATATTATAACCATGTGTGGGAAACGAGGAATGAATTCAAAATCATCGTCTAGAAGGACTTGTTACTAGAGGAAAACCAAGAAATCGAGACTGATCTTAAATAGAGGGGAAACATTTTCTTTACAATGGCAAGATCATTCATTTAAAAATGATATATTTTAACCACACTAGTGTACGATATAAACAATGTGAGGACAAATATATGCATTATCTTATTGGTCTCTTTCTTCTGAAGAATTGGCAATTTAAAAGAAACTTTGGATTTATGCTCATTAGAATGATCTCTTCAAACAGGATCCAATGAAGTAGATTCTTTTGCAGGTAATCTCAAACCTGCACTTTGTTTCATCTACATGCTATGTATGGTGTCCCACTGAGCTTTACACCACACATGTGGCTTTTTTAATGGTTGACAGCCACCCTTGTGTGATCTGCAAGAGACACATGGATTTGTTAAGTGGAAAGGGATGGAAAATGCAAGATATTCTTGCTGTTCTCTTGATATGTGCATACTGGAAGTACCCTGAGCATTGTGTCTAGTTGAGCTTTAAGAGTTATGTGTATGGAACTTAGAAATCCAATCTTCTATGCTCTATTTATAGATGTTTTGACCAAGGTTGTATTCTGTAAGTTGTTTGTAGTGGCATAGTATTCTTTTGAGAGGGGTGTTTTAAGATGATGTGTGCATTATTATGTTGATCTCTGTATGTTGTGATCGAGTGCAGCACGTGGGTAAGGTGAGCATATGTTGACATGAGACATCAGGGTGGGGCTGTGGTTTCATTTCAAGATTGTCTAGATGTCATGGAACAGATTACACAGCAGCATGTAGCATGATAGATGTCACATCACAACACAAATGATGCTGTGGTGAAAAAAAGATGAGTATGTATCATATGCTCTGGTCTAAGTTGGTGTTTATCGAATAATGTCATAAGTCATCATTTTTCTGGGTGTCTCTTCACCAGTTATGTGTGTGCTATGTGTACGCTCCTATTGAGACTGAGTATTAATCTTGCCCCTATGATCTGTATCTGATGATGCTTCCTTGTAAGGGAATGACCCATAACTGTTCCATACTGCCTGGTATTTTTGATGTTTTTATATTTATTTTCCAAAGGGTGATTTAAAAGATTTAGCCATGATGTTGGAGAAAGATAAACCAGGATTGCTGCACGCGCATGGATCCTGGTCCCTAGCTGTTCCTGGTCAATGGATGTCCATGTTCTTCTTGCTTGGTGTTGGAAGATCTATTCTTAGATGAATTGAGCTACATGATACTGAAGGGCCCCTTAGGTGATAGTGCTTTAAGTGGTTTATTTGTTGATGTCTGAGTAAGTAGTCTTGCCTCTGTGGTCTGGATAGGCGGATGTTTTTTGTAAGGATATTAGTCAATATTGCTCATCGGAGTGCCTGATACTGCAGTGTTATATTTATGTTGCCATGGATGATTTAAGATATTTTGTCCTTGCATCACCCCTTATCCTAGTGTAACATGCAGCAACCAAAATATCCTTGCATACTTTAGAGGATTCACAAACATTTCTTTCATTACCTGTCTCAAATTCAAACAAACATCATGCACACTATAGACATGACATTCTAGTTGATTCCATACTGGGATGGGCCAGAGTTCTCAGTCTTGTATATACAGCAGTCAGATACCATGATACATTGTTTAGGACGACATTACCTATTTCCGAAGTGGCTCTTTCCAAAGGTAAAGTACACTCACCCAGCATCTATTCCATACAAGAGTATTCCATGAATTAAAATAATAGAGTTGCTCATGAGGATATATGTGGTACCTAATGTGCAACGCATTTCCACATCCATCCTCAAATCTCTCTTGTGCTATTGGAGCATAGATGTCATTTAGCTGGCAGCATTAAAAAACAGAAACCCGGCGTCCAATGTTGAATCTTATTAATATGGTGCATCTCAATGGGGCACAGACTTTGAGTCACTGCTCATTCAACGCAAATCACACAGACATAATTCCATGTCTTCACTTTATTGTATTGAATGCTGCTCCCATTACAATATCTATTGAGAATATAGCTACCCATGCATATCTTCTAATGTCTAGACAAACTATTTCTAATATTGCTGTATTTAAAGTGATGGTGGGGTTCCGAAAGTAACCATAAAATCATAGCCTCAATTTAATATTCTAATACGATGTTAGCAAATTACTGATCTCTGTCTTCCCCTCTAACCTGGACAGCAATCTGATTTTGTTTAGACCTAGCCCAATGTAGACAATACAAATTAAATGCTCCATAATTGATACGTTACCTGGATGAAGATCTCTGTAGACCAATGTACAGGTTGTGCCCACTTCCACAGTCCATCCATTCACATATTTTCATATACTAACAATCATAATGTAACAAGAGGAAATCAATGGATAGACAATGCAAAGGATGCTTTACTAAATGTAAGAGTGCACAATATTAAAGGGGTCTCTGTAGCTCTATGGCAAAAATTGGTGATGTGCCTTGTCATGAGGTTAAGGCTTGTGAAGTGGTCGAGGTAAGGAGGAGACAAGGAGATTATGGGTATAATTATATATGTACTTTTAATAGTTAGTCCTTACGATTTATATATACGTTAAGTATTAATGGGAGATGATAGGCCCCACCGACCACGGCTCCAGCAGTCCAGTATTCATTTGAATCTGATGGTTCTCTGCTGAGGTTCCACTCTCGCTCTACTCTCTTAGAACATTCTACAGCTCGTGCTTCCACAAGCTCACTCTCTCGTGGGACTCCATGTGAAAGGAAAAGGCATGCATATATTAGACATCTCCCTTCCTTAGCCTCCTACTGTTCACCGGAAGTCTATCACTATTTTCTCTTCCTTTGTTTTATACAAAGTCTTTCATGTGATCTGGTCTGCGGATGGTCCTCCCTGTTCTTGATACACGCGAAATATCTGATTTTGGTTTTGGCAACTAAATCTTTGACATTACATTCCTATTCGACATTACTTTCACATGTTGACCATCACTCTCCATATTATCATCCCTACTCACACCTCCTTGTTCTTTGTACACAGATTCATTAGATATTATACCTCCATATGGTTTCATCACACATATCCTCTCCATATTACAAACTCTTCCATCTTCTACTCTTACTGCATGTCTGAAAACCTCAACTACACTCACTAGTTTGGACCATGTGCAGGGTCCGTCTCTCAGTGCAGGGGGAAGTTTAATCCTTAATAAACCCCCCAACCTTGGAGCTCCACTTTTTCTTTTCTTCCCTACACAACTGTCATTGGCCAGTTTGTTTCTCAACTGTGTGTTCTTAATGTTTTGTACTGCTTCTCCAAAATCTTTTTTTAGAACAATCGCTCTCTCAGTCCAAGATGGGGTCAACTTAGTGTTAGCTCTAGGTCCCCTACTTAACTCAAATGGTGACAAACCTGTTGTACAATGCGGCGTGAAACGGTGAGCAATTATTTTTTTCTTTACCGCTTCTTCCCAGCTAAGTCCATTAGCCCAAGCCCACCGAATGGCATCTTTAAGTACTTTGCTGAATCTCTCAACCACTCCAATAGTTTGCAGGTGATATATGGCACTTTTTTATGCACAATGGAATTTTCAGCACAAAATCTCTCCATTTCCTTTGACCGAAACTGGACCCCATTATCTGTCAATATACTCCTTGGGAAACCCTCTCTAGCACATATTTCTGACATGAAATCAACAACTGTCCTTGCATGCATACAAGGTTTAATCAGAACTTCCACCCACCTGGTCAGAAGGTCAATGACTACCCCCTGACGAGGAAGTTGACCTTAATGAATATGAATGTTCAGTGAAGAAAATGAGCAAGCATTACGAGAAGAAGTTGAGTACAATTTTGGAGCGGTATAAGTATGGGAAGAGGACTCAAGAAGAAGGTGAAAGTGTGGAACAATACATTACTAATTTGAGAAAATTAGCTAAAACATGCAATTTCAATGCTCAACTTGATGAGAGATTGAGGGATCAATTCATGTTAGAATGTAGGTTTATGATCACAACAAACAGGTCCTAATATATCAATGCCCATTTCATCCCCAACTTTTCCTGGAATATTCATAACCACCATATGGTATTTTACATTCACACATGCTCTGTCACTTTCGTTACAAAGGATACAATCTCTGATGATTCTCTCAATCTGGAGATCACATCCCGGCAACCAAAAGTCATCACGTAGCCTTTGCTTCGTCTTCACTATTCCTTGATGACCATCGTGACCCAGCTCGATAATTCTCTGTCTTAAACTCACAGGTGGAATTATTCGTTCACCTCTCATGACTCTGTTGTCTACTACATTGAGTTCATCTGCAACTCTCCAGTAGTCCATGAGATTAAGTTCTTCAAACTTAGTCTTTCTGAGAGATTCCTTACTTTGGATAATTTGTTTCAAAAGCTTCATGAGATCATCCTGTCTCTCCGCTTCTTCCCATTCTGTCTTAGATATGGACAATGTTTCTATGTTCAGGACAACTTCTGAATTTACTTCACTCCCTTTGTCCATCTCAGAGTTGCTGGTGAGACGCGACAAACAATCAGCAGCACGGTTCTTCACTCCTGGTACATACCGTACTGTACAGTTTTATTCTTGTAAGAGTATAACCCATCTCTTTATTCGGTTGGAGACATTATCTAAACCTTTGTTCATGATGACATGTATCAACGGTTTGTGGGCAGTGCGTATTTCCACCTCCACTCCCCAAATGAAATTTCAAAATTTTTCTGTCACCCACTTGATGGCTAATATCTCTTTCTCTATTGTAGCATATGACTTCTCTGCACCTTTTAGCAATTTAGATGCAAAAGCAATTAGAGATTCCTTGCCATCGACCTCTTGTGTGACCACAGCTCCAAGGCCCAAATTACTAGCATCTGTTGTATTTATAGTTTTCTTCCCAATCTTAAAATTCTTTAATGATGGTGCGCTATTCAACTTCAATTTGATCAATTAGAATTCTTCTTCGCATTCCCTATTCCACTCAAAGGTTTTCTTCTTTAACAGTTCACGGAGAGGAATAGTATGTAGGGCAAAATCTCTTATGAATTTGGAATAGTATTCCGCCATCCCAATGAAAGTGTGCACCTCATCCTTCGTCTTGGGTCTTGGCATGTTTTCTATCGCACTCGCCAACTGTTTCTTTGGACGTATGCCTTCAGCAGATATGGTATGCCCAAGATATTTAATTTCACTGCGATTGATATTACATTTGTCTTTACTGAGAGTCATACCTGCCTCATATAGTTTCCTATAAACATGTTGTAACCTCTCATCATGCATTCTCTGATCACCAGCATGTACCAATATATCATCTTGAAAGCAGATAATCCCTTGATCACCCTCAAAAGGCTTGTGCATGATCCTTTGAAATACTGAAGCAGCTGATATCAACCCAAAAGGTAGTCTTTTGTATTGGTACAATCCTTCTGATGTAATAAACGCTGTCAATTTTTGTGATTCCTTATGTAGTTTCACTTGGTGGTATGCTGAAGTTAAATCAAGAGTGGAAAAATATTTCGATGGTCCAATGGTAGATACGATTTCCTGTATATTAGGGAGTGGATGCCTGTCGGGGGCTACACAATTATATAATTCTCTCATGTCCACACACATTCTCAACTTTCCAGATTTTTTTCTCAGAACAACCGAAGGCGAAACCCACTCACTCACTTAATCTCTTTCCTCACTTCTTCCCTCATGGAAAGTGGAATGTTGCGAAACCTTTGTGCCACAGGAGTATGGTTGGGTTTCAACTTGATCTCATGGACAAATCCGTGAAGATATCCAATTTCATTTCTAAATACATCTTTTGCTATGTCATCACTATTCATGGTCTTCCTGGACCTTTGGGATTCTCTTGTACCATTCTCAATCGAATACACTGATTCGCTGGATGCAACATCTAACTTTACCTTGAGTTTGCTCTGAGTAGTCCAACTCAACAAAGGTGTTCTTCCTGCTTTGGTAATGTATATTTTTCCATTTGCTTTTCTCTCTTTGAACTTAAGTGTGCCCCAGAACCATCCAATGACATCTATTTTAACTCCCCCATAGGCTCTGGTCCTTATGTCTAGCTCATGTAGATACTCATGTTTCTCCCTGTTCCACACATTTTGTGGTACAAGAGTATATTTAGCCCCTGAATCAATCATCATGTGCATAATGATCCCATCAACACACACTGTGGCTTTAGGACTCTCCATTTCCTCTTCATTCTCCTCATCTGTTATGACGAAAACACATTCCTCTCCGTCTTCATCACTGTAGCCATCATTTCCTATCCAATTTGTGGAAGTACTCTGCAATCTGCAACATCGGGCATAATGCCCTTTGCCTTTGCATTTCCCACAAATACTTTTTAGAGCAGGGCACTCTGGGTTATTCGCCCAATGATCCGTGCCATCACATCTGAAGCACCTCCCCATGTTCCTCCTTCTGGAGTCATCCCTTCGTCTGCGTGGACTTTTCTTTATCACGTCATTGCTAGTTCTGGGATTGTTTTTCTTCTTCTATCTTCACTCCAGGACGCTTTGCCATATTTTTCTGGTTTGCGCCTCCTATTAGCATTATCTGGCACTTGGGCAATGGATTCATTACTCTTATTTGTATTTGGCACTGTGGTATTGTCCTTTGAAATCTTGTGTTTGATTTCAGTTGTCAGTAGTCTACTTTCCAATTCCTTGACACATTTTTCAGTATGCTCGGCTTCCTTGGCTACACGTAAAACAGTGTCCAGGGTAGGTTTATCTTCAGCACATAATCTTTCGCTTACTTTACTGCTCCTACATTCTAACATGAATTGATCCCTCAATCTCTCATCAAGTTGAGCATTGAAATTGCATGTTTTAGCTAATTTTCTCAAATTAGTAATGTATTGTTCCACACTTTCACCTTCTTCTTGAGTCCTCTTCCCAAACTTATACTGCTCCAAAATTGTACTGTCTCGTTCATATTCATTAAGGTCAACATCCTCGTCAGGGGGTAGTTCTGGTAAATCTTCAAACTTCTCTTGTCCTGCTGGACCCAGACAGTGTAATCAAAGAGACTTCCTCTTTTCTACACTACAATTCTGTCCGCACACAACTCCAGCATAGTGCTCAAATGATTTAATTCATCTTTTCCATGGAATTGCTGGTTTGCCAACCTCGATAGGAAGAACATAGGTGCTGGTACATTGTTGGAGGACATGATGATATCTGGAGGCTTTGTCGGACAGACTAACACATATACATGTAGTGTTGAAAAGTTTAAAGTTGAGATTGGAATTCTATATTTTTTTTTAAATGTGTACTCACAAAATTATTTATTTGTCTTGAGCAAGCGTTTTGCACATGCTGAAGCAGGCGTTTTGCACAGGCTGTTTTGCATTTATGCAAAGTTGTATTATTATCTGAAACAGCGTCACTGGATTTGCAAAACTGTAATTCTTAAACTGAATCCTGCATTACTGGATCGTAATTTCATGCAATATATTGTATCACTGACTGAATTAGATGATGTTGAACTGTATTTCAAGAGTTGAATATTGTATTACTGGATTTTTCAGTTGATTGCATGTATTATTCACCTTTTACATCATATTCTCCACTCTGTGCTTATTCAAAGCCACAGAACATGTTTTATCTTAGGTACACTCAGCACATAATCATTTACAACTCCTGGAAGGTTCACCTGCCGGATGTCTCTATGGAGTACCCAGTTTCAGAGACAGCAGGCCCAGATTTTCAGAGTCAAGCAAGCTGTTGGAGCCCATATTCTTCACATGGGCATGTAAGTGCAGAATGTGCATACTGATTCTTTCATTTCACATTGTCCCCTTTCACATACGTCTTTAGGGCCACAGCATTAGTAGGATCCTTCAATTTTATTGTGTCAAGAAATTGTGAATGACATCAATTTCAATCAATCTCAGTTGAGCATTCAGGTAATCTTCTTCTTCACATGCTATGTCCCATTCAATCTTCTGGCCTGCGTATGTGATGCTCTGCTGGAAATAAGACTCATTGGCACATGTTTTATGATACTGCTCAAGTCTTTAATCTCTCTCATTTCACCTAAACTCGCATCTACATTCGTGAGCTGGGACATTGCTACTAGAATTAGTATATTCTACAGCTCTTTGATGTTTGGACAAGGCTGATGCCACCACGTTGACCTCATTCCAAGTTCTTCCCTCCAGGATCCTCCCGTTCTGCATCTTTTTCGTCAGCATGTCCTTCTATTAAGCTAGTCTGACTGCCATTCCTATTGAACAATTAGCAAAATGAGATCTCACTTAAAATTCAAAATCTGCAGAACAAAATTGTATTCGATTTTCAGGATTGGCTTAGTTGTACAAATTCCTATATTAAATTATTTCTGATTGCAATATAACTCCTTCCTTTGGGTTTGATGATATATGGTTAGAAACAAAACAAGCCACATAACATCACTTATTACAGTCCTTTTAAATGTCATTTATTTAACCTTAATCTCCCGCATGCAGTGCCATTGAGGAAAGGGTAAAAGGTGCACCTCATTGAAAAATGAAAGCCTCAACCCCTCAGAGTCTTGCCTTCTTCAGTAAAACCCTGTGGTACTTACTACCTGGCGTTAGCTGGGTCTGCAGCTGGTTCTATGTTCATTCTTCGCCTGTTTTTTTTTCTTGCCACTTTTCCTGAAAAATATTGCTGAAAAAAATGTGTCTTTTTTTATTATTTGGGGGGTCCCCTCAATCCCCGCTCGCCTTGTATTTATTCCCTATACACCACCCCACCATACCCCTTATATGCCCCTGCCCAACATTTTTCAATGTTTTCTTTTCCGCAAAAAGTGCAGCAGAAAAAAAATGTGATGAATGAACGTCGTACCCTGCAGCTGGCATGCACTTGGGGGTCACCTATAGCTTTCTGTATGTGTTATTGTGTGCCATAACTTCCTATTCTTGAAAATTCGCAAAATCGGCAACCTCCCAAAATTCCCTATACTAATGGCACAGGGCCAGACCCCGCTCCACCCCTGTGCAGGGCAAATCGGTATCAAATCACTATCGTCAGTACACCCGAGACTGGTATGCCAACTGTGGGCCAAGATGTCAGCCCACCAATTGTTAATGGTGCTGGAGCCAAAACCGAACATACAAATACACTTTCACAAAAATGACCATTGTCTCCATTGCATGATCCTGCTGTGCAATTGGCACCATGTATCCACAAATATAAATATTTAGAACAGCTTTCAGTTAGATGTGTTTTTTGTGTTGGTCTAGGCTTTTGCATTTATTTCACATTCTTAGAACTTTTAATGGGTTTCAACATTCTGACAGAGGCGCAGTCTTAGCAAGTCTGGGTACGTGCTTTAGCACCAAGAAAACATCCCACAAAGTATTTGAGTGCACAGTTCCACAAGATAGTCCCACAATTACAAGACGATGGACCTCTGCTTCCAGCATGGCTGGTACTTTGACTTTATATTTACTTGATGGACACTCCCCGTTCCCATTTTTAACATCAACATTCTGTATATAAAAGTATCAAGATAGCATTTCAGACCCAAAGTCAAACTAAGAATAAGTATAATAAACTGTAAGAAATTAAATGGTGATTATATAACCAGTTGCTGTGTTGATCGGTAGCATAGCGGATTTACATATTAAGACACGTGTACAGAATGTAAGATCTCGACAATGGAATGTTAGACCAGTAAATAGAAAGTTTAATGAGGACCTCCCCAACTAGACTCAAGCAGTCCTTTCTTCAATGTGTGTGCATGAAAATCCAGGTACCTGGTTGTAAACAGTGACATAATGAGGTCAGGGTGTTTTGTAGCCCCTCTTGCTAAATACATTAGACAGTCTTTGCCAACTGGTAACACTAATCGAGCACTAGGTCACCCTTTCACTGCACTGTTCCTTGAGTCTCACCTCAATGCATTATCTTGCTACAGCGTGTCTCTTACAGGCTCAATTCCGCTATCCTGTTTGCACTACCTCACATAATCATTAGAGCTAGTGGGGCTGCATTGGGCCACCCCAAACCAGGTTCTCCACAACATGTTTCCATTTTATTTTTCATGATCCCATTGTGTCATTCCACCAACCCTATTGGTATGACTGATATGGGATTTTGCTGTATATTTCACACTCTACATAGCTTATCTGTCCGTTTCCCCATGAAGTAAGTGCATCAGTCACTGGTGATATTCAGGGATACTCACTGGCACACCAACCATGTGGCCATGTAGCCGGTCAGATAGCACAGAGAGTAGAGCGCTCGCTTTTGACATCGGCAGGGCCAAACTCAGCCTTTTATTCTTCTGAGGTTGATAAATGAGCACCACACACCATGGGTAAGCAGCGCTCCGATGCCTGAGGGTTTGTAGCGCTATACGCATGCAACAAAATAAAAACATGAAAAGCAGTCATGTTCCAGAGCCTAAAGAACTGTTGGGTGTCTGCCCTGTGATTTGGATTCTCCAATTTGCTTTTGCTGTGAACAAACCTAACATCAGTGCTTTAGTTATTCAACCACGTTTGAAAACCCTGAACCATGACACTCTTTCGTTATTACCCCATTCACGATGTATGCTATTCCAGATGCCATGAAAAGTAAAGTTGGAATCCACAAAATTGCTGTCAAACGATTGCAAAAATATATCGATGTTGAGGGGAAATCCTCCTCTGCTCCACTCATTCTTCTCTGGGCTTGCTCCTGTATCTCCGGTAACCTGTTCAAGTGCATCATATAGCAGTATTTATGGCTCAATTTGCATTGTGGCATAGTATTGTAGTCTCAAATAATGACAGTCTCTGTTGTAGTTTGGTCTCTCAGCGTATTCCCCTGACTGATGTCATCTGACATGGATTGGTGTGCATCACATGCTTTGCCCTCTATATATATTTTTTTAGCAGGACTTGCCACTTCTGTTCAATTGTATTTTTTATTACTTTAACCTCCATAATCATATACTATCCAAAAAGCATACAGGGAATCAATAAAAATGTCACTCACATATCCTTTCCCATGGCACATGAAAGTGTTAATTTCACCTATTATGCCACTTCTGCAGATTAGACAGCTGATGCCTGCTTGCTTGTTATCACTGAAAACGAGGTCCATACTGCATTAACAGTTGCAATGTCTCCTTTTCATTCCCCACATGCAAGGCATCCACATAAGACACGTTGTCTTGATGTCATTGGCTACTGCATTTGAAGCTGAAATGCAACTGGGTGCTTCTCCGTCTGTTGGGCATGGCAATAGAACCTCTTCCCTTAATACTGAACCATGTGCAAGGATAACATTGGCCAAATTACAAAAGAAAGATGGGACATGGACAAAGATTGAGATTTAGATTACAGCAATAGCACAGTGAGTGCATGTGGAATTGCTACAGAGGGCATCGATCCTACCACCATATTTTCATATGTGTGCATTTCTAGTGCACCTCTCAAAAACAATCACCAATAAAGCAGTAGCCCTACTGCCGTTGGCCCTAATGTTGTGCCATAGGGTGCTATTAGGCAATGTTTCTCTGTATCTTTCTGTATCAATACTGCTTGCAAAAAGCATTTTTTCATGGAAATACATAATAAATGTTTTTTTACTGTCAGGCAACCAAAGAGCGGGTGACCTTGACACCTTATTATATTTCAGGGAAAGCGTATCTGTCCAAATTATAGGCGTGGGTGTATTTACAGGAGTAATATCTTGCAATTGTTTTACTATAGCTGAATAAGCTGAAAATATACTAGCACAAGTAGCCAGTAGCACCTAGAAAGTATCTCATTTTACATATGGCTATTGGCTTTGGTGATTTCAGAATTACTTTAGCCTTTGACTTGGAAATGGTTCTGTTTCCTTCTGATATATTGAGCCTTAAATAATGTACTTACTCTATGCACAATTGTCATTTCTGCTTTATGCCCCTTCTCTTCTAGTGCAGTTAATAAAACAAACTCGTATGGCACATTTGAGAGGGATGTGACCCACAGGCCTTATACTTATTAAACCAGTGTGCAACATACCAATTCATCTAAATCTTTTTTCACCGCCATAATGACTGTAATTGGGCTTACGGTGTACCCTTCTGGTAAATGGGTTCATGTCATTTGGTGTCATAGCATATTAATGATTTGGCTAAAATGAGAAGGAGAAGAAGGTTGAGCATGCATCGACAATGATGGCGTTGGTTGTGTGGGTGAGATACATGAATGTATAGTCAGTAGGGTATGGACAACAATGGCGGATGCTAGTACCACTGCATTATCTGCCCTTAAATCTTGGATACATATGTCAAATCCTGGCTAGGCTTCTTCATGAGCAAAATTGGAGGGTTGCATGGACTAGAGTTCTGATCTAGCACAACACATGTTAACATTACTCTCTCATGAAAGCCCACCCCCCTTCCCTTGGGATTACTAACCATTCCTAACCAATATTCTGTTTGTGGAAAATATTTGCATACACGTTTGGCACAGGAGGGGCTAAAGGAAAATGAGGCTGATTTGGGTGCTTGACCTTCCAATACGCGTACGTCTCATATGCCCACTGTGTTCTTTTCACATAACCTCTTTTTAAGCTGTTACAAGATCGTGTATTTTTAATAAACACATGTTATATTTAATTCAGTTGGAGAAAATACTTGTCTATATTGTTAATCCTGATAATGTTAAGGACATTTTCCAAGGATGCTTCATAATATGAGTTGCATATTGTGTTTTAAATAATACTAGCAAAAACGTTATGTAGACAGGTATGACAACAATCATCAATTGTTGAAAGTCAACAATCCTGTAGGTCACTGTTCTGATCAGCTTATCGCTTGATGTGCTTTGCATTCTGAGGTAAACTCGACTGAGAATGTGTGTGTGACTGGCTGACATATCCCAGAGCGGAGGTTTGGGGGAGGTGAGAGTTGGAGTGCTGCTGCATACTGGGACCTACTGTGCTCTCTCCCCACCTGTTGCCTCACCATGGTGCTTTTCATTGCAGTGCAAATGTCCCAGAAACCATGTATTCTAGGGTTCAGGACCAGTCCTTCTACGACCACATTCATGTTTCGCAGATGTCAGATAACCGTATCATGTTTGAAGGTGCTGAAATCTGGGTAAAGGCGTGGGGTGGCCAAATGTTATGCATCCAGTAATTTCCAAAGGGTCCTAATAGGTAACTATACAAAATGTGGTGCAGATTGGTGAAATTGGGTGGACTTATATAAGGAACAATGCTTTGCCATTCCACAAACCCACACACACATTTTGACTTGTGCTGAAATCCAGAGAAAGGAGTGGCGTGTCGACATGTCCTGTAGAGAGTACCATCAGGAGGGTCCTAACAGGTAACTATGCAACCTTTTGTGCAGATTGGTGAAACAGTGTGGAATTTTGTAAGGAACAAATTACAGTAATCCGAAGAACATGGGTTAGATCATGGAATACTGTGCGCTATTCTCCATTGACCACAGTTATTGAAATTTGGCAGTGAAAAGTCTCACAACCAAGAACCCACCCAAAGGTCATTAAAACATGAATGTGGCAGTAATGAACGTTGAGAAAAAATATTCGCGTTCAAAAGACTGAATTCATTAAAACAAATTTCTTGTTAACATATAATTTCTTGGTTTCCATAATTAGTCTTGTTTATTCTTTATTATTTCCAGATGCAAAAAAACAGCCAACACGTGTTTCGACCCTTTCGCTCGTTCTCAAGGCTGATAATTTGTTTTAAAGTAAACGATGTTACAAGTAAATGAAATTAGATATGATCGAAAAAATCCAAATTGTTGTTATGTGATACACAGATAAACCAAAATTGAGAAATTTCACATACCACATAGGATGTCACATGCAGAGGGGACCCGCATCGTGGAGCAACAGATTAAAATAATTAAAAAAGAATTGTATTTGTTTAGAATGATATGCTTACATTATGTCATATATCGCAGTCAACAAAATATTGTTGTATAAATCATGCCTCCTAGGCATCTAAGATTGGATGCCGATGTGCACTGCTTTACACCTCTATTTATTTGTCAATTTCTACCATCCAGTGCGTCACGGAAATCAATCCAAACCTGTGCTTAAATACCTTTAAGAAATTTTTATAACCCATGTTAGAATCGTGCCCGTGGTGAATTAGCCATGTGGTAGGAATCATTTTGTAAATGCATACTATATTTGTATCCTTGCTGCAACACCCTATGGTGATTGGTTAAAGTAAATGAGCCAACCGCTGTTGTTGACCAAAACGCTTACCCCAAAAGTTGAGATGACTTGTGTGCAGTCTGTAAATCATTTGAAAGGATTATGTTAAATCATCTATTCACTTTATCAGAAGGTATGATGTGCTCAACGGAGAGCCATGTCAACAAAAAATTTACCTTTATAGGTTTCTCTGTGAGACTGTGGCTTATTTGGAATAGATTTCCCGTTTGTTGTAATGTAAATGTCATCAGTTATGTCTCCGCCGTCCTGTGAATATAATAAAAACGAGAATGCTGAGTGGTGTTCAATGTCTATGCAGAATATGGCTATCATGAACCTGTGTGTGCCACTTTTGTGACCTCCAGGAAGGTGCATATAAGATTACCTTGTCTGACGGTCCTGTTTTCCGGGGTTGAATCCCAAAGCCAAATTCCTGCCTTCAATGGCGCGCAACTCAGAAAGCGTTCCAGTGACTGGAAAGGATCCTATCGTGTTTCAAAAAAGGTCATTACGTGAAGCAGAAGGATGGGAATAGACCAGGTGGTCTAGAGTTGACTTGTCCAATCTTTTTGAATAATAAGATTCTTTCCATTTGTCTCACTTTCTCTCTTTAAGACCTTAGAGCCTTTCAGACAATTCCTTGCTTTCTGTCCACAGATTTGGCCCAATCTATCCTCTACTCTTCTGTCTCCTCAATATCCAATACTTGACATTAAATTTAGATATCCCCTTGAACCTTGTCCCATTTTAAATTCTTAGATTGCTTTCCTCATTTTATTGAATTTGCTCTTCTTTATATGCTCAACCGTTCTACTTCTACAAACATTACCCCCAAGAAAGCAACCATCACTCTGGTTCTTTAAAAAAACACTGAGTTATCCCTCTACTGCCCTCCAACTATACATTTATCAGTCTCATCCCTGATCCAGCTACATTGATCACATCTTATATTGGCACCCAACTATGTGGCTTAGGTGAACCCCATTCTCTTCTAAACCTTTCCCACACTGTATGTACATGGTTAAGGATGATGTTACACTGCATTACTTGTGTAATAATCAGTCCATCTGGCAAACACAATTGTGAATGTAGCAATTGAAACTCTAATCTGCCCCTTGCCAGTGTAAGTAGTAAGTGACATTTTGTGCTCGTATAAAGACATTAAACCAAAGAAGGCACCTGGAGGCACTGAGAATATATATACCAATGTACTTAATGATCTCCATATAAAAGGAGACCGAGATGTTCGAAACCCTCTTTTCCTCCTTGATGTCGACACTGCTTTTATTATGGTCAACCATTCCCTGCTGACTGACAGTCTCAGGGGATCATGAGTGTTGCCCTAGATGAGATCTCCCTTTGGAAGTGCTAACAAACTATTTCCTTTCCTTCTTTCACCCCTTATTTCCTTATTCTTTACTTCAGTGCTTCCCCCTCTTCCTTGATCATCATGTTAAATTTGTTTTTAATTTCTTTGAATCTGAATCCTATGTATTCTACATTTCTACATATTCTGACTAAACACAGATCCTCATCTGCTTGGATGGGATCTAGGTGCCTTTGTAACCTAATTTCAGTCTTGTATGTTGGCCTATGCCAACCAGATATCCAACCACTCCTTCAAATGTAATTCCAATAATACTGGTGTTATGATAATTGGTAGCATCCACTCTCTCTTGACTTACTCTTTCACACCTTTTGGATCTTCCCCCAATGCCACCCTATCACTTTGTTCAGAATTGTGCTATCAAAATGTATCTGAATACCACACTCCTTACTGTAGGGGAGGCATGCTATCACAAGTATAACACTGACACAATATGTACAATTTGAAATACCTTTATTTACATTGTAGGGGTTGGAGAAACACCTAATTTGCCCTATAACTAAGATGAGAGTAGTCTTGACTATCAAATAATAAATAATAAATAATGCAGTCCTAGTGGAGTTTGTCAAATAAAAATGCTCTATGCTAACAAAACCGAATTCCTGCCCTATCTCTTGTACAAAAAAGTTTATACAGGAGAAATGTGTGCAAAAGGAAAAACAAGTGTTCAAATGAATACATGTGGAGCTCTCCTCCCCACGTTGGACCTCATGGAGTAAGGCTGTCCCTGTAAGCAAGATGACACACTCTGGCTCAGCTCACAACACAATACTTTGGAAAGTGGATGGAGGCCCATCTGGCCTTCCACATTTAAGTCTCTTCTCTTGACTTCCAAAATAATGTTTCAAAAATAAAGTTCACAAAGGTTCCCATCTGTCGGGCTCAGAACTTTCACCAAAGAGTTCCCGTAGGTGCCCGTAGGTGCCCCTCTGTCGGGCTCAGACCTCTCATGATAAAGTTCAACACAAATTTACAAGTGGGCTCCCTTTGCCAAGCTTACTTCCCTTCGGGTCTCCCTCTGTCGGGCTGGGACCACTTTTGTATCTCAGACTTTCGAATGTGCTTGGCTTTCTTCACAAACCACGGCAGGACCACTTTGACTCAAAGTTTACCGTTCAACTTTCACTCTACCCTTCTCTAGGAGTTAAAGTTCTTCATCTTCCTTTTCTTTTCGTACTCTTTGTCACTCCAAACAATGTACTTTTCACAAAGACTTTCGAGTTGGCTACTTCCTTTCACCGGACCACTCATTACTTAGTATTGCTGTTTTCACAACTGTCTTTCACTTCACAGTTCATTCACCATTCTTCCTTTCCTCGCATTTCATTCACACAAGTGCAGCCTCCACTTGTGATATAATATTGCTACTTCAAACATCAACACACACCAGTCTTTTAGGTCGCTTGCCAACTCACTTGTGCCCGACTCTTCTTAGTTGTGTGATTCACAATTTCACAGGCTTGGCCTTGCCTCCCCAACTCTGCCGTTCACCCGGGAGGGTCACTGGTGTCCTTGAAACACAATGCAATGCAATCTTCACTTGTGTCATCTGGCCTGCTCCACATGTCTTTTCGCGGCCTGTCGGAGGCAACAACCTCCAGTAAGCAACTCTTGGGCTTTCTGACCCGCTGCTCCCGTCCCTTCGTCCGTCGTTCTGCTGCAGTAGGTATGCCTTCATCCCAAAAGCCTTGCTTGTACTCGTGTTCCAGCTTGTTTCTTTGGGTTCTGCCTTTTGTTCATGTCAGGAGAGCTAATTGGTATCAGGTGTATGCACTTAGAATAAAGTGCCTGACTTTGCCTGACCCATTAGCGGGAAATGTTCAGTACAATGTGTGAAAGTTAATGTTACTCTGTCACACTCTTCCTCAGCCCATTGTTCATGTAAAAAAGGGGAGGGGGGGAGTTGGGACCTCGGAGAATCCTAAAACATGTGATGGGCTGGATAAACAAAATAGGGAGGAATGCTGTGTCTCACCATCGGCAGCCTCAGCCCCTCCCCAAAGACCCCTCACCCAGGTGATCCTACCACACAGTTCCACCCCCAGGGTCTGGATCTAAAGATGATGGCAGTGCCCTGGCCACGAGAGAGAGAGAGAGAAAGAGAGAGAGAGAGAGAGAGAGAGAGAGAGGGAGAGAGAGAGAGAGATCCCTGGGGAGTAGCGGGTGAGGCACATTACCCAGACAAGAGTTCTCACTACTTTCTGTTTTCATTTGTGTCGCACCTTTCCCTACCATCTTCACGGTGACAGATTGATTCAATTGTATCAAAACTGCAGCAATTGTATGTACTTTAGGTTTTACCGTTCTAGTTTCTCCCATCAAGCTATATTTTAGAATTCTGCAGCATCATTATTATGGTATTTATTGAGCACGGACATAGCTTTTAGAAGCAGCAGAGCGCTTTACATAGGTACACAACGATGCAGATACATAACAGAGTGCTTTTAGGGGTAACACAACAGTTATACGGCGGATGTTGGATGCAGGGGGACACAGAGAAGGGTACAGCTGTACCTGTGTGGCAGGGAGGAGACGGGACAGGCAGCATCTAGGGAGTCAGGTGGCACAAGGGTAACTGATGGCCTACGTGTTGAGGCAGAGAGACTCCTTGCAGCATGACTTGTTACAGGCTTGAAGAAACTAGGTCAGGCTATCCAGAGCATCATCAAATTGCATAGGATTCACATGCCATGCCTTATAGTTTAGGATCAAGTTTGCCAACATTTTGCGCAAAACATAGCCACTAGATATTTTTCTTTATGAATAAAGGAACCATTTGACAACAAACATCTCTAATGTTTATTGAAGGAAGAATTATCTGTTTGAAAAATAGATAGTTTTACTAGTTGTGTGATATGTGGTGAAATAAAACCACGTGTGATAGAGTAAAGAAATCTCAAATTAGAACGCAGCTAGAGGCGAGCATGTGTCAGTAAGATCTGAACATTTCAGCTTTCCATCATCACCTTGCTTCAATATTTGGTGCATGAGTGTTTTGGTTGTGCAACATGTTCTCAGAGGTGAACTGTAAAGACCATAGCATACTAGTTCACACACATTTTAATTGCCGAAACTTTAGGGGAATGTACATGTTTTGGAGGATTTAAGAATGACATTCATAACTTCATAGAAAACGGGATCACGCATTGTGCTACTGTCGGCAGGAGAATGGCATGCACATACTGACTTTCTATGTCTCTCTTAGCAGTTAGGAGCCTTAATGGGAGAATTGTTGCTAGATGATTATACTCTCAAGTATGAGATGAGGACCGCCACATGATGGGACATGTGGCAAAACATAATTGCCACATCTCAGCAACGCATGCAACAATTTCCATAGGGTAGAGTATTATTTATAGCCAAAGCTTTCGTAACACTTGAGCATTTGGCCTTGCCTCCACAGCCACTAGCCAAAATTAATGAGGAGGATTGGCAATGTTAGTCCCCTTACTCTAACTAGCACCACCACCACCACTGGGTTTGACATCCTTCATTTGGGATTGAAAAAAGGATGAAAAGCTGTCACACGTTTTCCTCACCCACAGCACACGGTAGTTTAGATGGGAACTGGAACACAGCCAGCTTTTGTCAGTAGTATTGTTTCTAGTGTTCATCTATGCCTTCGCTATAACAAGCACATCCTCCTCAATGGTGGCTTGCCAAGTGTCAGGGTCAGGGAAACTGTCAGTCCCCCCACCCTCCACCCCCAACAGTGCTAGCCCATGGCGTTGTTCAGCAGGAGCATGTCACTCAGTGAATTGTTGGCAGTGGTCTTAACCTCTCTGATGGAAGCCCGGCAGTTAGAAGGGTCATTTTATTGTTTTAAGCCTCTGCCCATGAAGCACCCACAGGTACCTTTATATGACAACATGCTCAAGAAAATGACAACTTGGGGTGCATTACACTTGCAATCCCTGTACTTAGAAAATAATGAGTTGGCCCGCCCTAGACCATCACTCTACTTAGTGCCTCCTCTGACTGATCCCTCCAATAATGATTGTTCCCATGCTCCTACAACACTTTCTTGACGTCTCTTTCACTCCCTACATCCGTCTTCCTGAATCCTCTTTCCACCATTCAGGCTGCTCCTCACCATGAATTCCTCCATCTTTACCAGCCCCATCATCTGCACCATTGACATCACTAGTCCCACAACGAAAACCTTCTGTCTCTTTTGTATGATGAGAGGACAGATTTTCTGTGAGGCTGACCTGAGTGAACATTTCAATAACTGATATTTATTTTTAGAAATGAGATGTGAGGGCCGCTGTTCCATATCCATATGCTGGTGCAGCAGTATTACTGTTTTTGATGACAACACTGCATCTGTAGTGATACGCTAACAACTACAAATCGAATTCTGGGTTTGCCAAAAATAACACAAGCTTCACATACTTAAAAATAAAACTGCATTTTTCCTTAACCACTCAAAAACACAAAGGACACGTTCTCCAATAAGACAAACAAACACGTTATTTTTTTCTAACACAAGGTTTTGAGTATGATCTTCTCACCAAAACACATTACAGTTTTACAGTAATAACCATATTCATTCATTCTCAATCAGATTCAACTGAATCGAGTTGTTGAACCAATGGATGGCTTTTTTGGAGATACACCCAGGAATTCTCCCATGTCTGGTTGAGTGCAACTTGTGATTGCTGCTGAGTTTAAACATATCTTCTCGGTAGCAAATATTGGACTCTTTGAGGAAGATTTCAGCCTAGGCTTACTGAGGGTATCAGCATTGTGTTGCTAAGAAGTATAATTGTACCATTGAATTGTTCACACCTTCGAAATAATGTAATAAAATAATATGATTCCAAATATCTTTTAAAAAACGAAATGATTCATGTTTCTGCTTGCCTTTGTGGTTGGACAATTAAATGCAAGCATGTTGTCCTACACCACCGAAAATAAATATGTTCACAAACTGCATGCTTCGAGGCACATACTTATTCTTATGAACTGGCAACAAGGCTGGGAACAATCCCCTGGGAAAACATGGAAAACGTAATGACATGGGAGAAATCCACACAAAATCTGTATTTTGCCACCTTGCGGGAATAAGAAAAACCATGTGCACGCCAATATTCGTTCTATAATATTATTACATGTTGTCACAGTTCATTGTGATAACTGCAGGATCATAACAGACAGCATAAATGAGCTAACATACTGTAGTGTCGTGACCAACACGGACACTGGCAAAGTCGTAACTCACTGTTATTGGACATTTATACAAGAGGGAGACCTACTCACACTGGCTCTGCTGCTTTCCTGCAACCCACAATCTCACTGGATTATATCTGCAAACCGGTGTAACCCCAGCAACTTGTACAGGGCTCCATGGGACACAGAGAGAAGACTCATGAGGAAGCCAACCCTACACATACCGTCCACTCTCCAGCATGTGACAGGAATATTTCACGTCTCTGGGATGTTCTGTGTCTAAATTCTGTAGAGGTAGGAAGCAGTAGGCAGAGTGGCTGTGGTCTAAGGTCCTTACGGCCACCCATAGCATCCCCGTTGAAGTGCCTATGTCCATATTTCACAGTAAGTGATGTATAGCAGGCTTTGGCATCCTGACATCACTAGTACAAGAGCAAAGTATTACATTTGCCTAGAAGTATTATTCATGTATTCATTTTTCATTTAGGTATTTTTTACTATGTGCTAACAAAAGTGACACGCAGCTGCATGGCCATTCGAAAAGTGGTGCATCAACTTACATGTATTTAGAAAATACTCTGCACACATCTTTAGGAATATTATGTCAGTGATGTATTAATGATATACACGGCTCATCCATCCGTGTGCACTGATAATGAAAACAATGGCCAGAGATGACTAACTTCTATTTATTTATTTGTCCTATAAAATTTGACATGTTAAAGAGCCGGAAGAGTAAAGGGCATTCTGATCTGGGAAATGTTTGACATTTAGAGAGATATGTTCAGCAGACAGGCGACAATGTATTGAAAGTCCCAGTGAACAGATATTAGACTTAATAGGCTTTTACAGACTGTACTAATTGGGATGCATTAGCTGTGGCCTACTTTAAAATATGTGGTCTAGAAAAAAAGGTATGGAAGATGCCAAAAGGAAAATAAAACAAGAATCATTAGCAAAGGTCATCTCTCTAGAAATGAATAATTCAAGCACTATAGGTGCATCATCTACTATTATCATGGCCCAATATGATGCAGACGAATTTTAAAATCGCACTTTAAAGAAAACATGGCCCAAGGGAAATTTTGAAAATAAAAATTTGGAGAATGATCAGAAAGCAAATCATATTTGTGTACCTCAGAAAATATACCTCTTCAGTATTGCATTTTAATCCTAAATTAGAGTTAAATAGCATGCAACTTCCAATCACTTATTTCAAAATGTATGATTACAAGCAAATTCACTGCATTGTGTACATTAAAAATCCAATTTTAAGCTAAAAACGAATACATCAGGACATTGTTTCATATTCAATTTGATAGATATCGCATGCAAATGTGATTCCCAAAGATTGGTTCAAGGGCATGTCGAAGATGCTCAAGGCACCACCCAACAAAACGTGAACTGGTTTTAGACTTTGTGAATGGTGCAAAAATACATAGATACAGCCATCTCCTGATTAGATCCATTGCAAACCTTTGTGAATTGTGTCCTTTGTTTATTGGGGTCCGAATTAACACGTTTGTTTAAGAAAACACGGCTTCCCCAATCACCAACACAAAAACTGATTCTGGGAGAGAACCCCTTCCATTGAAACACTTGTGTATAGGCGCGTTACAAATGCCTTATCATATCATATCATATCATTGCCTGAACACGCGAGGCAGCAATTCCTTCTCAGCATGTACAAAAGTGCATAGTTGCTATGATGAGCTCAAGTATTATTGTCTACATGTGTCCCTGCTAAAGAGGTATTTTCGGACAACACCCTGTCATGCCCCAGCTGCAAAGCACCTTCATTCTGTCCCTGGTAAATTTAACATAGCCTGCAAGCTTTCCTCCCAGGAATGGAGAAATACAATGATAAGCAGACCTATTTCTTTCTCGTGCTATATTTGTTGTTGTTAAAAGAAAACAATAAAGACATTTTAAAAAAATATATGTAATTGTTTCTGCAAATGATTTTCACGATGAAATCTGAAAGAATGTTCGAAATTGAGAAGGGACAACAAGGTATTGCTTCTAAAAAGCGTTCACTTTGAAACAAAATGGTGGTGGGGAGGGGCGGGATAATGTATTAACCTAGCTATTTATCGTAACTTAAAATAAAAACAGCTGTGTAGGCTGCTGAAAATGTTTGCACTGAAAATTTGCCAGACCAAAAAGGTTCTTTGTTAAGATTAGTTACACATCAAACTGATACATCACATAAAATAGCATACACAATCAAAACATAGCCTACACAATGTATAGTCATTAGATGTTTTATGAGAAACAATTTGTCAGGACATTTTTCTTTCCATGAACTTAATGATCTGTGTTTTTCCTTTAAAATATGGGGTACATCCTTTCAAAAAAGCATAACGTAGAGAGCTGCCAACTCTTTACTACCCAGTCTCAGGTCCACAGGTGCATCATATTTCTGTTGGCATACACTACACATAAGTCGATACAATTTGTTTGTCATATGTCTTGAAATAGACCTATGATAAGCATATTGTTTTGACGGGTTAGGTTGCAATGCCATCTCTGATGTCCTCAACGTGCTCTTGCTACCAGTGATGCAAATTATGTAATACATGATGCTTTGAGTCATGCCATCTGTGAATTTATCAGTGATGTCATCTAAGTTGTCATTGGTTTGCTCATGGACCGGGCAACAGGGGGAGCTCAGAGTTAAGGTGGCATACCTTCTAACACTTGATACATTTCAAGTTTATTTCCTGTGTGAAACCATCATTTTAACATCACTTCAACTAAAGTATGTTTGCTGAATTTCTAGGGGTTTGTTGCACTGAAATGTTTCAACTTAACTCACTCTTAACTAACGTGTTTTCACTGAATGCCAAGAATTGTGTTATGCTACATCTCACAAATCCTGTAAAACTGAAGCTGTTCCATTTAATTTCATCACTGATATCATATTCAATATTACCAGTATGTTTCTAAACTATGCACCATGGAAATCTTCCAGTTACAGGTCGGTGGCTACCTGGCAATGGTACTTTGCAATAATGAGGAGCCATGAAGAGAATGGGTGTGATATTTGGAAGGAGATTTTCCTCTGATGAATACATTCTATGAATGAGACCAGTAACACATGCATTTGGGAGAAAACAGGCCAGAAGTAAGATTTAAAAAAGAGATGAAATGGTCTAATGCTTCATTCTGCCCTTCTCTGTGCAAATTTAGTAAATACTGCTTGCATGGGCCCTTGGATGTTAGGAAAGATTTATTTTTTAGGCAACTTTCTCTCCATATTCTTTCTCTCCATATTCTATGGACTCCTAAACGTGTTGCTTTTGTTTTTGGACCTGTCCTGACATTTCCCTGGCCTTTTTCACATTTGTCTAACAGTGCACACACCATCTTGCAATACAGTGAATGTGGGTACTTTTTTTACACTTGGGATTTGTGGTTACTTTTATATGTGCCTATGACAAGCTGGTGACAGCAGTTACTTTTTTACCATCTTTACACTACTTTTTCATGTGCACATTCACGTGCCCTAAATGGCCATATGGCCATGCCACAAGATGTTTTGTTGTTCTTTGGCCATATTGTTTCTTGGCCTTCCTGCCTTCTCAGGTCAGGAAATCTCTAACATGGACATGCATTTGCCCGGGAAATGGTGCATGCGATTTGCGTGTGGGCCAATGAAGTGGGTGGGGCTGTCTGGTACTATTCCAGAACCATTGCGCCAGAAAGTCTGCTGTGCATGCATGAGTGAAAACCAGGCTGCACTGCTAGATGAGTGAGTGGTGCAGATCCCTTACCATTAGTGGTCTGGTTTTTGCTCTGAGCCTGAATTTGGGATAAGAAGAGGACTCCTGCAACAATTCCAGCAGATCCGCATTGGAGCCAAATATCCTGTGTAGCCATGCAGCTGACGGAAGACACTTCTGAAAAGGCATGGTGACCTGTCTTGCAATTGCTCCGCTGAAGCCTTGCTAGACTACCTGATCTGATAAGGACCTTGCTTTGACCAATGGACCAGTGGGACTAACCAATCTCAATACCTTCTCCTGCCGTTGTGAGCCCTAGACATTTTCCCAGTGGACCAATCACCTCTGAATTGGGCTACTGTGCCAGAAGCATCACTGTTCTGTGTTATTGCCAGGAACTTCGCCTTTCGCCTTTCGCCAGCTCTTTCGATAAGTCACCTTCTTGACACTTCTTAGTTTCCTAGCATGAAGGGATACTGTCCTGGAAGGTCTTCTTCAATCGTTACTGGAGATACGCCTGCTTTCGCCTGTGTGGTGACTGTCACCAGAAACAGCTTTTCTCCATTTGTTAGAGTGTCTTTAAGAGGCTTTCATCAGTGCATGTTGCACTTCCTCATCAGAAAGGGTTGCGCTCAGCTCCTGGACCAACCAGAATCTGCCTTGCACCCACAGCTCCTGGGCCACCTCTACTGTATCCAATGGTGGGACAACCTACCCTAGTGACTCCCAGATGACCTGGCTAGTCACTTGGGAAAATCGGAGCAAGGGTGATGAGTAATCACAGTAGTTACAGTCCCCCCTTTCTCCCTTATAATAAACCTTTTTTTATTCTGTTCCATCACTTTTTAAACATCTGTTTTAAAAACTGTTTTGAAAGATATAGAAAAAGCATCTTACTTACCTATAATTTTTCGTGATGTCTTCTGGTACATCTTTCACCACACGCTTTCGTGAGAAGAAGCTTTTGTGACTTTTGCATACGAGACCTCATTCAACTTAGGGTTTGGACTTATAATGTTAGGGTATTATTCTTGTAAACTGGCTTTCCTTACTGCATCATTACGTCCCTTCCTTTCAGGTGCGTTTCTACAAACCAAAGGATACAGTATGTATGTTTGATAATGGAGTGCTTTGTGATACATATTAACTGCTTGTTTCAAGTGTTTTGTGTTTTTTGGGACTATAGTAAATAGAGTATTTTTGTACTTACCTGTCTAAGCAGAATTATTGTGTTCTTCACGTTGTGGACTCATTGTGGACCCGTGACTATACTCATTCACTCCCGAGGCTAAGCTTGACCACTCGCCATGCTTACCTTGATTTAAACTCTCATAGTTCCCCTGTTCACTACAACTAGCATGGCCTCCTGAAATCTGTCAACCAGGCCAGATTTTAGAAATCCATATTAACCTTGGGTATGGGAAAAGGGCATGCCTTGGGCAGTGTGGTCATTGCCACAGTTTATGGTCTGTTTCACACATTCTCTTTGTGGGGGTAAATTGGTCACTGAGCCTGGTCGGCGTCAGGTCCAGTGGCTATTTTCGATGACCATAGTAAAATAACAGAATTACTGCCGAAGTGTGGTGACCCAATATCCTCACAAAAGACTCCTCCAGAATCCATGTTTTTAGAGGAAGTCAAGGCCCTTTATGTAGATAATGAATGCACTGCTCCTCTCAATTCAAATCAAGTTGTGTGGTTTTGAGGGCAGTCTGAAGGACATGGATCAGGCAATCGGTGACATACAATTTTCTATTCCAAGACTGAGGAATCTGGAGAAAGACGTCACACATCTTATAAACCATAATGCATATATAGTGCACAAGAATTAAATAAACATATGAATAACTTACTCCATGTTAGGCTTGAGGTAGTTACTAAATAAATATCCTATGAAACCACATTTCTGTCCACGTCATAGACAAACTGAATTAGATGACTCCAATCTGAGGTCTCAGCATAAAATTCACACTTGAACTTGGGGTGGTGCTTTGCGCTCATAGTAAGCTCAAATGTAGAGTCATTATATTGTTTTGTTTCAGGGAGTTTCTGCAACTCAATTCATTCTACAATTGAAATACCTTGGGTCAACTAGCTTGGACTGGCAACAGATGATATTTCTCAAAGTATGTTGTTTGACCCATTGCACAACTACTGAAGAAATTCAAACAGAGCATATCACACATAATAATAAAGAATGGCATATGCCACCTCTCTGCTTTCAAGATAATATTCAATAAAAACCCAAAGGTCTAGAAAGATTTCACTAAAGGACGAAAATACAATGAAATGCAGGTGCTTACTTCACATTGGGTATAGTTGGTTTGATGCAGAGTTTCAAGACACAGAGATGAAACATATTCAATGCTGTCTCTGTCTGGTGGCTGATGAAGTCTCTAGACCACACAGTGGCCTTGAAAAACCGTCTGTTCTAAAAAGTAGATTCCAATATTAATAGGTATTGCAGCATATGCTAGGAGGCAGAACTGAATACATGGTGTCCATAGGCATGTCCAGCATACTATTATCTTGTGTTTGTTGTTATACAACGTATTGTGTTGTTCAATAGACTTAATACCCACTCTATGGGCATGTTCCTTATTATTGTAGACTTTCTTTGCACCAAATCTTCTCCTGTTCAACTTTCACTTTTGTTTTAGAGAAGGGTCCTAACTGAATTGTATTTGGTTGTGCATGTTTTTATGTATTTCATTCAATGGAAGGGAGAGGATGGCATTTCCTAACTCTACCTGTTATTCAGGTGAACCTCAATGCATTGGTTTTTAAACTATACTCCCCACCCTCACTGTTATTTGATACTTGTTTGTGTAGGCAGGGCACCTTTTATTCACTGTTTGATTATTTTACTTGATCTTGTTCTCAATAAAGGTGACACATCTGATTGTAGTGGGAGACTGAAATTAGTCGAGTCACAGATATCTTCACAGCCAATATAGCTCTTGGATGTCAGAGGTTAAGGCACACAAGTGTTTCATATCCAACTTATTAGAGGTTGGGTTGTAGACACCAGTTGTATGGTTATGATTATAGATAGTACAACTTTGTATCACCAGAACACCTATAACAATCCCAAAAAGGTTTTATATTTAGAAAGAGATCATTTTGGCAGGTCTTATTGGATCACATAAATCTGCCGTGTTCATTTAGGACCCTGCCCAAGGCATTACATCTCTGGACTTTATTATGCATGCACATTGTTCTGGCAGCTGGATGTTTAATGATGTCTTATGGAATGAATTTCATTTTACTCGTTTTTTGGAAACGTTTACAGGGGAATTATTTTTGTGCAATCAAGATGCTCAGACATTTACCCCAGAAATTGGGATGCCTAAAAGGCCAATCTGTTTTGGGGGGTTAGGGGGGTGCATCATAAATCAGATAAGTAAACATAAAACGCATTGGGAATATAAGACAATCTATACCTTAAGTGCAATTGAAAAAGCACAGCTAAGTTGAATCACATTGCCCACAATCTTACAATACTCTGCAAGGATAACACCTACAATGTAATATAATAAGTGGGCCATTGTGTGAATCATTTATGAAAATGCTTCAGAGCTGCTAATACAATGGTGATATATATTGTGAGCAAACATCTTGACAACACAAAGCAGATGGCCTAGATCATAGCCAATGCTTGTGATGCGTGGACACATCTGATCATCGATGGAGACATATTTGGCTAATTCATGTTGTTTGCTATTATGCTGGGAGTTGTTTATATCATGCCAGTGACCACTGCAGTGCAGAACATTGTCCCAACAGAGGCATATTGTGCCAATACCATGGAATCCAGAGCTTGATCAGTGGAGGAATGGAGCATTCATTGAGAGGAGATGAATGGTGTAGGGGAGCACAATCTTATAAACATGAAGGCTGGTAATAAAAAAGAGTGTATGCATGATAGGCATGGAGTTAGTGATAATTGAAATGCTACTAGCTTCAGTGAAGTGCTGAAAGCATACAACTGACTTGGGTTCAGTTGCTAATACTGTAATAAGTTTGTGTTTGCATTATGGGCTGAGTTTTGGTCAAGCGTAGCCCTGAAGTATGGAGACATCTTTGTCTGTTTGGTGCCACTAAAACCTGCCAGACCTCAGAGAAAACATTCTTGGATTGCCCATTTAGCCATCAGAAGTGACAGGGTCCAGAGTGGGCTGTGTGCAAGGTCAATACAATGGACACAAATGAGCATTGTAAAAGGAGTGTTCCAGAGAGTGCTGCACCAGCATGGCCACATGCTGGGGTTATAGTACAATCCGGATGGAGAGGTTTAGATCAAAATGACAAAAAGAATAACTGTTCCAAAACAATTCCAAAATAACCAATTGAAGCTCATCGAATGAAATGCCTTTTTGGGGTGAACGAACCCCCAAACATGTGTGAGAATTGACCAAGTGCTAATGGAGTAAAATAATGCATGGCAGGAAGCTGAATCAAAAGTAATATTTTATGAAGGACAGTTCTCTTGCAGAGAAGGAACACATCAAAACGCTTTGCCATTTGTGTGCTGAACTGTGAGCTGTGCCAAGTGATTTATAAGTAAAACTGTGTACTAATCTCATAGTAGAGGCATATTCGTCTCGTATAAGATGCTACTTTAGGTGATGGCAGTATTATTGGGGCACATTTAGCTATCCTTCCAAAATGTCAACTTATTCATTCTTGCACTGGCAATCTTCCAAGTATGCATTAATGGCACATGGCATGGTCAAGTGCTACAGCGAGTAGAGCGCTCGCTTTGACATCCATGCAGAGCTTGCTAACACAGGTTCGAATCCCGTCAGGGCCAAACTCAGCCTTTCATCCTTCCGAGGTAGATAAAGGAGCACCACACACTGTGGAAAATAATAAGCACCGCTCAGATACCTGAGGGTTCGTAGCGCTATATAAATGCAAAATTATAATAATAATAATTATTATTATATGGGTACTCTATGGTAGCTATATACTGGCAGCTAAACGACATATTTCCGTTGCTATACTTGTATCTGTCAACAGCTATAGGTGTGCAATGGAGCTTGAATTATAAAAAGGTTTGTTTATAACACAATACCTATGGGCATTAGGGAAACCTACGAGATGGCATGAAATACAATGTATGCCCAAAGTTATACTTGCTTCTCAAATTATTAATAATAGGCATTCAATCACATAAGTCTGCACAACACTAAATAGAATAAGGTCATATGAGAGGATGAATATGAACACTTGGTATGCATCAAGTAAATCTATGGTTCTCTCCGGAAGAATAATAGGCACTAAAAGAAATGCATCTGACGTTTCATGCGTGACTGAAAAGAAGATTTAATTGCCCTCTGTTGTGTTAATAACCCTTCAACCACTACGTTTTTAGCATTATGTGACCTCAGATTCTTAATATACCTAGGATACAAATCGTTTGTCTCAATTATCTATTCACATTGGTTCAAAAGTAGTGTCAACAGCCAGAGTTATTTTGAATACAACTGAGCACTTCTAATTCTCTGGACCATTGCACTTGTTCAAAACATATATATCTAATACTGCAAGAATATTAGTGACACATAAGGCCATACATTTGTTAGCAATATAATTAGTATGGTACCTAAAAATGACTGTCAAAAAGGTTAGAAAAAATCCTTGGTTTAGGTTGAAACACAATTGAATCCTTTCATCAAAATGGCTCCTTAGCAAGAGTGCCTGATCCGTTTGAACTATGTGTTTCCTGCAAGAGTAATACACTGTTTTTTTTCCCAACGTGGTTATTACCCTTCTTCAATTCTAAGTTGTGCTCAAACTCTGCATGCTCTGGTCATTCAGCATAGACATTATACTCTTTACCCTGGCATAGGTAGTGGGGGTAGATCACTCTCCTCCGCAGGTGCCTCCCTCTGGAATGGCCTCCCTGCCCCTCTCACACTTGAGCAGGGTCTCCTTAACATCTGGAACATCCACAAGACCCTCCATTTCTCTTCCTCCTTCCCTCTCCCTCCTCCCCTGCTAATCTCCTCTCTGCCTCTTGACTGGCTGCCTGGTCCCTTCAGATTCTAACAGGACACCAGGCCCTTCTGGACCACTCTACCCCAGCACTTCATCCCCCCTGCCCCCTCAACCTGCACTTGCCCTTCTCGACTCCTCCCCCCACACCAGCCTGTTTGGGCCTCGACCCCCTGAGCCTTGCTGCCATGTTCATCACACTTAGCACATGGACCCTCCTCCCCTGCACTCACTTCTTTCCCCTGGCTCTGTCCATCTGGCCTTCCCTCCCTGACACTCGATAAACCCACTGGCATTTCCCCCTCCCCTTGTTACTACACTTGCACAATACTAATACCACAAGTCCTAGTAGGACTGTTTATTTGTTTTGTCATCCCTGCCCCCCACCCCGTAGTTGTGTATAGGCGCATTATAAATACCCAATCAATAAATAGATGTAATTTAAGGGAGGAACAGATTAGTGTGTCCCGCTCAACTTGGTGAACTGCAGATTTACCCCACCCCAATGATTCAACATAGCTGTCAAAGAACGCGCAACTTGCTGCAAAAAAGATCATCAACAGGGACGTTGATTGACCAAAATGTTAGGGGTAGCAGAAGTGATACAACATGCCTGATAATATCACAGGAAGTGATGTCAAATGACCTTTAAACTGGATCGCATCAGTTCCTCTTTAACCCTGATGACATCACCAGAAGTGACTTGCATAAATAAATGTACACATGTACTAAAGCAGTCTAGAATATTTTAGATACCAACCACATTTTAACAAGGGTGTTGCCCTCATATAACATGGATGGAGTCATGATATGATAGGGTTAGACCCAATAGAATCAATGCAGGCTGAGGCACTGCCATATACATGCCGCTTCAGCATTGTATGGCCAGATACTTCCTTATTATGCCACATATAGCTGCATGCCAGGTATTGTGATTGTATGATAAGTAGAAACCCTACTTTGCCCATAGTAGTTGCTGTGATATTACAGTATCCAAAAATCCAATAAATGCAAGTCACCAACCGTGCATAGCAGCATTATTGTCTTGATTCATGATAAAGATTTGTCATTTTCTATATTGCTTTCACCAAATCACTTTACATAGAACTTATTTATATACAATTATCATCCCAACTGAAGTTGGTACTCATTTATCAACCGCAGAATAATGAAAAGCTGACTTGGCCTTGTTGAGATTTGTAACTGCAGATCACACACAGATCACAGCAGGGCTAAACCCACTGAGCTATTTTACTGCTTTGCTATTAAAAATGCAACTCCACAATAAGAATACATGTCAGAACTGGCTGAACAATCTAGGTCAGACAAATATTAACACTTACCATATTTGCTGTAGTCTTGATGATGCAAAGACAAAATATGCCATGCCGCAGTAAGGCATGCCTAGATGGGCTGCACCAAAATGCCAATCTAACCGCATAATAGTACTTTATCATAGATGTCCAGAACAATATACCATGCCACAGTAAGGAAAGGCTTGACTGGCTTCACCAAAAAGGCAAGTCGAGCCAGGTAATTACACTTATCATGATTGCCTAATCAGAGATGGCCAGTACAAAAAGTCAAGCCACAATAAGAAATGGCTGGACTAGACATGTCAAAATGCTAGTGTGGAGATGTAATAACACTTAAGATGCTTACTTCATTATATATGCCACACCAGAGCAATCCATGGCTATATTGGCTGCACCCAAATGCCAGTCTAGAGAGGTAATAACACTTATCATGATTACTTTATTATAGATGCCCAGTGCAAATGTCATGCCACAGTAAGACATTACTAGACAGATGTACCAATATTCCAGTGTAGCCACTAATACATAGAATGCCTGCTTTATCATTGATGACCATTGTGTATGAACACACCCCACCCTTTCCACACTTCCCCTCTAGCATCCATTCTCCTTCTCCAGCCCCCCAAATCAGCTTTGTTGACCACATTACCTCCACATCCCTCTTCCTCATCCCAGTACGTATTTATGAGGCAAAGTGATCATAGGCAAGTACTGGGATGAGGAAGAGTGGGACTAGTAATAATGAAGATTATTGATAAGTAATCCAGGCATTTAACAAATGAACAAATATCACTTGCTCATTTACACATGCACCCATTCACCATTCACTCACACATGCACACCCATTCACTGATACGTCAAACCCACAAACACACTTGTACATTTTAAAAAATACATGTCCTTACCTTCCTCGAATCTGTTGCTCCTCCTCTGTAGGCATGCTTCTGGCTCACATGCTCTTGCATGCATGCATGATACCATCTCGGTCCCTGCCATCCGCAGCAGAGCATAGGACCGGAGGTTTCCATGTCCTGGGAAGGGAGTAAGAGGGACTCAGATTTCAAAATTAAATCATTTCTTTTTGAAGTCACTCTGACTGATTTCAAAAAGAACTTATTTGTGCTACAGAAAACCGAAATGGAAATAATGTATCTTTGAAATCCAAGCCCTCCCCCATAGCCATGGGTTGCTAATGCTGAGCCGGGGGCGCAAAGGGTTGCCAGGGATCACAGTTGCTACACCTAGCGTCCCCAAAATGATGTCCCTCATCATCACTCAGCTAAAGTGATGATTCTTTAAGATGCAAAGCAAGCCATTCTTCAGTTTACAATAACACTAATGAGGCTTGCTTCTGTAAACAGGTAAACAGTCCCAGGGCCTTGACAACATGTGACCTATTTATCTCATGGGCTAACTTGGGCCCTGCAACCCCCTCTCACCTCCAAACTGCATATGTGAGGCCGCTGTGACCTTAATGTGCCGCCCCAAACCGAGCATTAGGGCCATGCAAATCTTTTAACTCATCTGTACATTTGAAAAGCCTGCTCCTTGTGAGCTGTGAATGACAGCAAGTCCTCTAATTTAACATGCATGTTTGAATGATAAGAGCTGATGGGGGTGCTGCATCCCAAAGCCCGCACAGATCTTCCAAATTAATTTATTTCAGTGATGTTATGGACAAAAAAGTGTTTATTTTCCTTTTTTTTTAAAATAAATGTTCTTCACATTTTCATAATTACAAGCCACAGGTTGTGCTCCTTTAAGGATTAACATTGGGATGTAAAACCAAGAGAGGAATTATACGTCTTTCATTCCTTAGCATTCTGTTACTTGTATACTTCGAATCTAAATGAATAACATAAAGATACAGTCGTCCCCTTTTTGCTAAAAAAATTTTAAAACACATTTATATATTTGATAGATTGGTGTATTGCACATTTTTACCATCCAGAGCTAAAAAGAGATGTGGTCAATCATGGGAATAAATTGCAGGGGGCTCAACTTCCAGTGTCTTCAAGTGTGTGATCTTGGGCAAAGAACTCTCGCATACTGTACCTTATCTGCCAATATTGTTAGTGCATGATTCTGTTTATAGGATGCACTTTGAAAAAAAAAATGCCTCAATCACAGTTTAATAGACTTTCTATGTTGCTCCGTTTATTATTTACCAATCATATGAATTTCACAACGTTATTTGTTCCTTGTACTGTATCAGCGTGTGAGGCCTAGGCCATGCCCCCAAATCACCCAATGAGGTTACATTTCATCTAATGTAAATGTCCTACAGCTTCACTTCATTCTTTCTTCTTTACTTTTGAGACCATCAAGTAAAGTACCACCCTTTGAATCCATTAAACCTGTGTGGTGGTGGAATGCTGCTAAACTATTACTAGTACAAGTATTTTTTGGTAGTGTGGTTTACTGCAGCACCATGGTACTGGGTGTCACAGCGCAAGCCTGCTCATTGGCAGAACACTGAGGTGTGCCCTAGGTGGGGCTACTCATTGCCGGTACAGCACTCACACAGGGAGCAACTGGTCCATTCACAGAACACCTGCACAGCTTCCAGTCACCTCCTGGGTGTGTGTAGAGCATTGCAGAGACTGTGTCTCACACCTCTGTCCAGCTTCTGTTGTGCTACTGCACAAATACCTTTAGTTAGTATCAAACGTGTGTGCTCCGTTATTAGTGGATTGTGTTTTTTGTCTGTTAAAAGTATGTTAGGTACTTCAGTGCAGGTGTTTGGTGCACACCTGAGGCGACGCTTTGTTGATGGCTGTAAGACTGTCAGTGGATGCTTTTTTTTTTTTTTTTTCTTAAATCCTTTCTGTTGTGTGGTTTTCCAGCAAGTAGTTTAAAATAGTCTTGGAAGACAATATGCCTGATGCTAGCAGTGTTGATGCTAGGGGATTACAACCAAGCCACTATTGTAGGGGATGTGGTTTAGGGTTTCCCTCAGAGAGCAGGGTCAGCTGTGCCCGCCTCCTTCTGCATCTATGGCTGGAGATGTCCAGGACTCCATGGACATTGATGAATGGGACCTTGTTATTACAGTAGGCTCCCCACTTTGAAAGGCGTATAGTTTCTGGGTTTCAATATATATTCATGGCAGTGCATCCTCCTCCTACCAGAGACAAGTATGGGCAGAAGCTGTCAAGAGAATAAAGGGAGATTTGTCCCTCAAGCAGTTGCCAAGGAGGCAGGGATGTTGTCAATATCCATTAAGGCTATATTCTCAGCCCCCTTCACTAGAGAGCTCTAAGGTGTCTCAAAGACAGACACCTACGCAGGAGCTTCTTGTATTTCGTGTTGATACATTTCTTTTAAGATGCCAAAGAACCTATTTGGTTGCTGAAGCTCATGTAATCCTAATGTGGGAGGGCAACGTTTGCTACCTCTCTCAGCAGAGTGTTAAAGCCAAGTACCAGCAATTTGGGCTAGGCAGCGAGATAGCAGTCCCGGTCCGCACAGAAAGAAAATATCACAGGAAGAGATAACTCTACATAACAAATGCTTGGAGCTTTTGGCAGGTTCCTTCACATTGAAAAGCCTTGCAAGTCATAACATAAACTGCTGTGTCCTCCTACATTTAGACAATGTTTCAGCAGTCTGTTATATTAACTGCCTGAGGGTACAACATCCAAGAATATAGCAGATCTGGTGAGGGATTTGTGGCATCTCTGCCTGGACAATAATAAACCCCTCCAGGTCATCACAGTTGCCGACTGGAATTCCAGCCATCTACAGGACAGTAGCTTTTGGAGACTGGATACCTGACTTTTTGCTTCCCTATGGCCCAAATTGATTAAAGCCTGGAGAGGCATAGTCACAGCATAGCCTGGAAGGATGGAGCTCAGCACCCATGGACCCCTTGCTGCTTGTTAGTCAAGTATGTTTGTCTCAGCATGGCAACATGTGCTGCTTGTGTTCCTGACAGCTGCTATTTCAATACTGTTTGTAAAATTAAGTATTCTTACAACTTTAGAGTGCAACAAAATTGCAGTTATTTCTTTGTCAGGTGCTTTTGTTAATTGTAACTGTTTGCAATGTAAATGTGGTTTGTTTATTTTTGCTCTTAGGAAAAGCTAAATCCAGTGTCAGCTCTTCATACTGTCCCAGCACCACCAATGAAGGTGGAACACACTGTCCACGAGTGACAGCTCCTTACATCAACTATCAGTGCATCAGTGTCAGCACCTTGCATTGTCCACTATTGCCAAGTCCAGACTCAGTTGGGGATTTAATGTCACTGTTTCTGCATATAAATTCCATGTGCTGCACTCACTGACCTATCATATTATGCCAAAGAACATTAGAGCTCTAATACAACCAATGGGACCAGAAAGACCTTGACCAGAAACACACTACCTTAAACACTTTATTCCAAAATGTGCTGCAGGTGGGACCCCTTTTCTGCCCCATCCCTTTCCTTCAATCTGCTTCTTAATATCTTCCTCACAAATTTCCTTCAGCCATTACATCCGCCCAACCTTTTCAGCAAAATGACTCCTCTGTACCCCGGTGTTGCATACTAAGCAAACACTCAAGAGGACATTTTGGTGGTTAAATGTGTTACCACTTTGAATATGTACGCTTTTCGCATGTACCTAAACATGAGCAAAATAATGTTGTTTTACGTACATGTGACTAACAAAGTCTTTTGCACTCACCTATAGTACACAATCAGAATTAAACAACACTTTAAATATGTAGTATTTCATGCCACTGCAGAAAAAAATATTCACAAAAAATAAAAATTCAAAATCCAGTGTTATTAAAGGAAAGCATTCAAGGTTTAAAGATTATAAAAACAAACGTAGGTTCGGGGGTGTGGATGCCCACGCATGCCCTTCATAAACATTAAAAACATAATTCCATAACTAACAGTGAATTGAAGTGTGGTGTTCCAAAACCCATTCCCAAAATTACAAATACACAGCAGTGATCACTGATGATTCAGTTGAAAAGATAGTAGCCCAGAATTGATCTGAACAGATGCTACTTGAGGTGGAAACATAATGGTCATAACCCGTCAAATATTGTTCCCTCAAATGAGAGCAGTTAGTCCGGATATGTCTTGCAATCTCTGTCTAGATCACAGATACAACAACGCCTTTTTTCAAGGGACAGATCGATCCGTATGCCACGAATCTCCAATGCTGGTAAAATCTTAAATCGAAAGTGTCAGATAAATCACCTTAATGAGGAGCGACACATCATAATAAGAGAGCTGCATGGGAACCCTGGAGGTAAATCTCTGTGTACCATATAATGAATATCTCCTTTTAGTGGCCAGGTCAGAGATTTATTATGAGCGATCCCAAATAATGGTCTAATTCTTCAGTCAATAGGGGTAAATGTTTGATCTTCATCCCCTACTCGCAGGGCCATCCCTACGACCTCGAAATCGGAGATCATCGAATTCAACAATTCTTTAAAGGCCCAATTTGTAGGTTTCGAACATTCATTCTTGTTAATTTGGCCAAACTGAGAGCATTCTTTCCCAACAGCCCATTGTATTTTTACAAAAAGATTGCATCTGGACATTTTCCAAAGTGAGATAATGGAAGGAAGCCCTAACTCTAGCCTGAGAGCTGCTACAGGAACCACATGAGTCAACCCCAGCATGGAACAAAGTAGCGTTCCTTCTACAAGTTCCAACCACTGTATGTGGCAATATGGCAACACATCTAAACCATATTACATTGCGGGGATCATACATTTTTGTAAACATCCAGCAGACCTTTCACAGAGTAGCCCTCCTTCCTGAGCGTGAGGTTTTTGATGACTTGCCACTGCCTAATCGTTTTAGATGGTAGAACCTCTGCATGGCAGGAAACCGGGATATAGTTCTAAATAGGTATTCCTAAGTAGGTATAGGTCTTAACCACGTCCAACTTTAAATCTCCCCCTCCGATTTGCCAGGGAAACTATTTTTGCATCGCACATTTTTGAAGAGAACATAATTTTTGCTTTTTTCTGATTAACCTTAAGTTTTATTAATGGTTGAATATGGATACAGGGTGTCAATTGCCTGCTGCAAACCTCAGGGGTGTCTGATCGATTAAGACTGCATCATCTCCGTGTGAGAGTCAGCCAATACTCTCATCGCTGAGTTTAGGTGGAAAATTATTATAGGACCGCAGTGTCTCATCCATATCAGCATCGTATAGATTAAAAAATCCTTGCTTTACCCCAATGTTAGTGGCAACGGATTTGGATTAGACCTTTCTGTGACAATCTTATCTTCATCAAGGTGTCAGTATACAGTTCACACATAAAATGCAATGAACAAGAATCTATACCCCATCGAGGAATGTTCTTCCCATAATCTATGACGTGAAACACAGTCAAAAGCTGCTGAGGAATCCACAAAACATGCATATCATTGTTTTCGCACGTGGAGATAATAATCCGCACTCAAGTACTGCATCACCCGCACGCTATGTAAGGTGCTTGCTACCCTTTCTGAAGCCTATTTGTCAGAATTTAAGCAAAGTAGTGGCTTCAATCCTTTTAATTTGGTGATTTAAGAGGAATGTGGAAAGGATTTTCCTGCTAAAGTCTGATATTGCCAAAAGGCGGTAATTGCTAGGCTCATAGGTGGCCCCTTTTTGAACACCAGAATGAGAACTGACTTGCGCCGATAATAAGATGGGATTCTTTTTGATTACAATATTGGCTATGCCGTCGGGTCAGGGCACGAGAGGCATTGAGTTGTACTATGACATCCAAAATGTCACCCTAGGCCAAGGTCCATTGTGCCTGTGGTGACTATTATGCACCTTCAGAATTATCAGTGGAAGCCAGCGATGGGTCCCACTACAAGCTCAAAATATGTTTGGCCCAGGCTTCCTGAGACTTGCAATTAATCTCCCTCAGAAACTCATTTGCCAAGAAAGTACAGAACATTTCTTAGCATCATGGGCTCTAAGTAGACTATAAACCATCTTCCAATTAGCGTTGTTTAAATTATATTTATGTCCACAGATCCAATTCCCGTAGAGAGTGCGTAGCAAAGCCCTGCTCTTATGCTTCTCAGACCATGCAATGATTTTAGATCTCATTGGATATAAGGGTGCAAGAGCTTTTTCTCCTTGTGAAAAACATTCAAACAAGCCCAAATGCCTTTTTAGGATTTTGAAAAATAGCCACATTTTGAAAATTGCTTGGCCACCATCTGTTTAAAATGGATCTTATATCCTATTGATTCTTGTGAAGCAATTTCAAAGGAGTAGAGCGGCAATCATTCAGTAACAAGTTCACTTTGGCAACATTTTCCTCAGTCCATAAATTCTATTACCCGAGCATTAACAGTGACTTGTGCCTTTTAAAGTTTTACAGGTTGTCATCTTTTGCATTGAGAGATAAAAGTTCAGCATTACATGACCACTGAGCTCAGCTAAGCATACATTACAATCAGCAGCATGTGAACATATAGGGTAGTTGGCAAAAACATAGTTGAATCAAGAGTTATTTTTTTCCCATTGCGCCAAAAGGTTACATGTAATATGGGTGGGACATTGTTTCCCTCTTTCCTTATTGACGACCAGCCTAACCCTCCCCCAACCTTTATGGGATTTTCTAAGCCAGCTCCCCCCATTTTCCCAGGTGACACTTGACCGTACTGGGAAAAAGAAGAGCCAACTGAGAGTGGTGGAGGTTACACCTTTTCACAACTTTGGTACTGTGACGAGGATGATGCCTGCATGGAACTGTGAGGGTCAGGCATGTCCTTTTAAATATGGTCAGGAAGGGTTAATGAAGGATGTGCACCTGCAGCCAGTCAAGTGGCTGCAGGTGTATAAAAAGAGACCAGCTCAGCAAGTGAGAGATTGACAGGGAGAGCAACAGAGATGCTGGGGATTCCGGAGCACAGAGGACACCATCCGCACCCATTAAGAAACATTGGAGGTGCCAGTGTGAAGAATGAAACACACGGCGAGCAAGCGGGGCTCACGCCAGTGGATTTCCTAGCTGCAAAGGTCAAGAGGAAGGTGCGGGAACCACCAGGGAGTGGCACATCAGGCTGGTGAGCATTGGGAAGGCGCTCCAGCAGTGGGTCACTCTCATAGGACTGCAATGGAACAATGGCTGGTGAAAGTAGCAAAAAGTACCTATGGGATACCAAACTAAGTGGAAAGTTAACATTGAAGCAACCAAATGCATATTGAAAACCAAATATAATAAGCAACATAAGTGCACATTTAACACCAAAATAAAAATTAAAAACATGAATATATCTTCCACCACAATTGAACTCAAACCTTGAAGTCAAGTATATTGAAGGCTGAAAGGAACTAAACAGTGAACTTTAATGAGTAAATGTAGTGCAGCAAGGCCACAGTTTGACAAGAGACATCTGACATGTGGTTGCAGAGCCACAAGGCTATAAAGGAGAGGAAATGGTCCAACATTACACATCAAACCAAGAGACCAATAAAAGGAATTAAGTGACAGTGACTTGGTGCACAGGTGCAAGTGCCAAGGAACCTGTGTGGGCGTGGAGCCCAGAGATCCAGATTGCGCGACCTGTGATGGGTGGACTGTGTTGTCTGACAACTGCACCTAGACAAGAGAGCCCTGAATGGTGAAAGATAAGGACACAGTGAAACAGCCCAACAAAATAACTGCAAATGAACTGGTAATCCAGAATGAAGGTCAGGTTGACCTGGTGTTTTGTCAAGACTTTTTAAAGACTGAAGCAAGTGTATGTGGCAAAGCTGACATCTTGGGAAAGGGAACCATGAGACCTAAAGGATCACACTTGTTGTATTGGACATGGAGTCTCAATACCCTATTGTTTTGGATTGTGTTGCTTGAAGCTTGGGGAAGGGAACCCTAAGAATTGGTTCTGAACTATATTTCCTTGAACTGGAGAAAGGTCAGGTTTGAGACTTTTTCATGGAATTTTCTTTTGCTTGGGGAAGGGGAGCTGAAAGAAAGCTGTGAGCTGGGAGAAGCTCCTAACTTTGAGTTGAACATTGTTTCTTTTAACACACGTATTAACTTTAGTTGTAAGGGCAAGCATAGGTTATTTTGACTTAAAGCTAAGTGAGGTTTCCATATTCCAAATGATTTGTAGGCTTCAAATTGTAATTTTGGTGAAGACTTCATACCTGGTAGTGCACAGATTTAATGTGCATTATGTCATTGAGGAGAGGTAGTAAATGTAGTAAATGGATAAGCATGTGCAGTAGGTGTTGACAAGCCTTTGTCATTGTTGTTTGTTATTCATGGACTCCAAATTATCCTTCATTCACTCTCCTCATCTGACTGGCAGAGGTGGAGGTGTCAGACATCTATTCTCACCTTAATACTTTATTAATCTCCAATGGCACATCCTCTCATATCTCTATTGAATTTACCATCCCTACTGTTTCTCCACCTCACTCTGTTCACATCATCTCCATCTGTTGCCATCCTGGTCCCACTGGACCATTTGTTGATGAATTTGGCAACTCCTTGATTCTCTTTCCACTAAACAACATCTCATTATCTTTGCTTAGTCTAACATTTCCTCTCCAAACACTTCTCAGAAATCTGAACTTCAGTCATTTCGTAATGGCCACACTCTCCAATCTAACCATAACCTACCAACCCACACTAGAGCAAATCTTTGGATTTCTTATTCATCTCCTCCTCTCTCTCTCTCTCTCTCTTTCTCTCTCTCTCGCTCTCTCTCTCTCTCTCAGCCACAAATACTACTGTCACAACATCCCTATCTGATCACTCACTTATTTCAACCAACATCTCCCTTCCACCGATTGACCTCTCATCAGCATGTGTCTCAACTATTACTTCTACCATTCCTCCTTTTCTATCAGACCTACAGTTCTTACTTACCTCCTTTGCACCTGATGCCTCTTTCACTAACACTTTTATTCTCCATCTTCCAATCACTACCACATGTCTCATTCTCCTCTCACTTCCCGCTGCTAACTTTTACCCCTAAGTCTCAGCATCCTCAACCATGGGTCACCCCATTCATACACTCTCTCCACACAGATAGGCGTCAGCTGCTGTGCAAATGGAGACATATCCACTTGCATGTGCAAATGGAGAGATATCCACTTCCATGAGGACCTGCAACTTTACCTCTCTGCCCTCAGCTCTCTCAAGTCCACTCTTGATAGAGCAAAAATTGGTTTATTCTGCAAAGAGAGAACAGGACAAAGTAAATAGTTACTCTACCTTGTACTTCATAGTTATGTAGTAGAATGTGTCATTGTTGTTCCCCTTCTTACCCCAAATGACTCTCACTCCAACCATCCTCACTGGCTAGAGGGCACCCTCACTTAACCTATGACTATCAACTGCACTCTCACAGCTAATGACCTGGCTGAATATTTTGCTGCAAACATTTCCAATTTTAGAGAATCTATCCTTACCTTTGTCACACTCTTCTCTTACATTCTACACTCTGCATACTGTGCCATCATCCTTTGCCTCTATCTCCCACTTTATATATACTAATAATCAATCATTATTATATCTACTGATGAAGGCTATTCATGCCTATTGCCCCTTTAATGGCCTCTCAGCTCGCTGAACTCTTCATCCTGACCTTACTTTCCCTCTATTTTCAAAATGGCCACGGTACTCCCTCTCCTAAAAATTCAAGGGGCACACCCAAATCTACTGGCTAACTGTAACCATATGTCTCTCCTTCCACACTGACTGAATCAGTCAATGCTGCCCCTCATGTTTAGACCAATCTTTATAAAAAGTAATATTTATTTTTTAACCTTGCTGACTATATTGTCATTTCGAGATATATTGGCTGTGCATAAGCCCATTTAATAGTTGTTAAATTCTCAACTATACAATCATTCTTAAAATCAAGATATAGAAATCGTTTTGATAATATAAAATAGTTATTAACTTTTCTATTCTGTCTGATACCGGTTGGCATAAATAATTAATATTTCCTGCTAGACGTTACATGTGTTGTGTAAATCCATAAATCCTCTAGATTTAAGGGCCTGAATAGTTGCCTGATAATAGCTAACCCAGGCAAGTATGTTTGCACTGCAGCATCTAACCTTTTCATTGTTTTCTGTATCTATTAATTGAAATGATTACTTGATCACAGCCAAACTCTGTATAACAGTAGTTTCAGTGCAATATATTGTTTTTCTATAGTTGCAACCCCCAACTATAAATGTAATAAAACATACAGTTTCCCATAAACATGTAATGTTCTGGTAATACTATTATTTCCAAACGAGCTTGAAAACCCTAAAATTGCACTGTATTAGTCAAATTAGCTTATCAATTCGATGATCCCATTCATCAGTCTATCTCAATCTGATTCCTAAATAATTAAACACAGTAGCATCTATCAGAGCCCCACCACTCTCTATATTCAAATCGGTGAGTGGTCTCATCTTTTTTTCTGCATTAAATTATTTTACTTTTTGAACAATTTCTTGTTAAACCATTTGTGCTACAAATTGAAAGAAACTTGAGATACAGGAAACCAATACGAAATTGTCTACACACATTGCACCCTGAACCTTTCTCCTCCTAATCTTAGTGCATTTTCTTTTCTCCAAAAATCGTATATAAGAGTGCAGGTGCTAAAATGTATACATGTTTGCACACATTTTGAACCAAAAAGCATCTTGTGCAAGATCATCTAGTTCCCATTTTACTGAGGCAGTATGGTCAATTCTAGGCCTCATCAACACATGTGATATTTTATTCCAATAAATCACCGTCCATAGTTATAGTTTTTGGTATTCAATCAGAATCTAAGTTGATTCAGTGGTTCTAAACACAGACTATTAACATATAAATGGGGGACTAGGGGTGGGCCTATACCCTAACGTTATCCCACAAGAAAGACAGGCATAAACATTATTGATTTAATTAATTTTTGTCATTACGTACAGCCTAAATTGCCCTCCAACTGTACTAACTACGCCCTCCTATAATCATTAAACCCTAGGTTGCGCTGGTGTGCCACTTATCTAGGGTTAGGGGACAGACAAAGAGGCTTGCCCAAATTTATTTGGAGCAGCAGACAAAATGTCAAAGTTTAAAAACACTGAAACATGCAATATATGAAGTGCCCCAGTATGATTGATATCATACAGGGTAGTTTTAATGATTGTTTAATGACGCTGTTTGGCATCCTCAAATTAAATAAAAAACAAGGGGTTATCTAAAAACAGTGCTGAGTGTTTAAAGAGCAGTGTGCAGGTAGTGCTGCGGACCAATGTACCTATAAAGTGGTCTCCTAGCTACTGGGAGAAAACCAGTAACCACTGAGAAATTCCCGACCAGTTTCAGTGGTGTGATCAAGTATAACCACTTTCTTCAGGGGCGTGGTGTCGTAGTGGCCACCACACACACGGCGCTGGGTTGGGACTGGTCGCTGCATCTGTATTGGGAAAAGGAACAGGGTGAGGGGATGGTTACTCTCCCTTGTAATTCATCTATATGTAGTAGAATTTGTCATTGTTGTTCCCCTTCTTACCCCAATATGCAGTCCCAGAACAAAAATGAGTCTTGGCTCCCTTGGGGGAGTCTCTGCCTCTTCGGGTGGACTGATGAGTAGTCCAGAAACGTCTAGCTGTAATACAATACAGTATTAGACACTGAATGTAGGTGAGGGGTCTTTTTTAAAATTAGAATTCTATTGCGTGCAAAAACTGTGTGACTGTGCCGTCAAACGTGTAGGATGGCGCCAAAATGGAGAAGGTCTTGAAGAGGGAAACCCCAAAACTGCCTTCCATCCTGAAAGACCCCCCAACCGGAAGAAGCACCAACGACAACATGGCCGCTGATCCTATGAGCTCACACCAATCCCCACTGTTCCCACCATGGACAACTTCTCCGTAAGGTACCCTGCCAGCAGACCATACAACCCTGCAGTAATACCCTTAATTTCTGGTTTCCTAGGACTGTAATTATTTAAATTTCATGCATTGGTTGCCTTGTACACGGTCATTTCTTAAATTGCATTTCTTGGTCAGCTCAAGACTTTTATTTCTTAAATTACATTCCATGTTTGCCAAGGACTGTGTGGTGCCCCATACACCTTACCCTTCACTCCTTGCTTGTCTCTATCCTGTCCATCATGCTCCTGTCTGTTCTTTCCCACTCTCTGATAGCCTCCTTCTGCTCCCTCCCTTCCCATAACTCTCCTGGCTCAACTTCCACAGCCACACCATCCCCATTATTCTCTCACCCCCAAATACCATTTAGGTCACTACTTTTTTTGATCATCCCTCCCATTTCAATCTCATTTACCCTACGTTTTTCCCTTATTGATTGCGTCAAGTACCTCCTCTTCCTCTGCTCCCCTATTGAGCTTATCCCGAGTTTTTGGAATGACCAATAACTTTGCAAAATACTTTTGTTAAATCACAAATCACTTCAAATGTATTTATAATTGTTCTTTGATAACACGCTTAATATGGGAGACCAGTTTCTAAGCAAAATTCTCTTCTCCCCAATCGCTATGTCATCACTATCACTGAAACCCAGATTCTGCCCATGACACTGCCACCCTGAAAATACTTTACACCATATTTGTCTCTTTCCCTTAGCCCCTCCTCTCTGCAAAATGTCACATCATTAGAACCCCTTCCCTTCTCTGATATCACTCCTTTCTCCTTTGATCATATCTTGGGCTAACGTCTTCCTCCCACATCTCTTACTATCTGCCTCGTCTACTGCCGAGAGTGCACACTCAACCTTTTTTTTATGATCATAAGCTCTTCCTTGAAAAACTCCCACATCCTGCACCTGCCATCATAGTAGATGACTTCAATTTCACCAATTTGAATAAGACCCAACAGCTCTGACTCCACTCTCTCTAACAACTCACTAGGCAACCGACGTAACCTTCCAACGCATACCCGAGTAAACTCTCTCAATATCATATTCTTATCTCCACTATGGTCTCTTTCAATGGATTCCCTCCCCCTCTTACCGCTTTCTCATTCACTTCAACCTCTTTGTTCTTCCTCTGCTCTCTCATCTATCCATAAAGGTAAATTAAAGCTAGATACCATGGTCTCCTACCTCAACTATGTCAACATCTTACTCCAAACTTGCATTCACATTCTCACAAAAGAACTTGCCTTTACCAAATTCAACTCTGCAATGTGTACCACTTCAATGACCACTGACCACCCCTTCACTACTACTTCCTGTATTCTGAACCATGGACCACCCCGCTACCCAGCTGCTGAGAACAACAGTGTAGTCCTGTGTATGCCGTTGACACAATGGGCCTCATTACACGGTAGGCGGTAGGGATTTAACGTTACCGGTAATGGAATACCGGTAACTTTAAATCCCCATGCGGATCACGACCCGGCTCACCGCTATTAGCGGCACCACTAAGTAGGCTGCCACTAATAGCTGCCAGTTCGCGTGCGCGCAACCCACCATCCCGTAAATAGCGCCATTCCACCAATAGCACACTATCACGAGTCAAGCGGCCATGCTAATAGCGGCATGGTAAAGCACCTAAAACCCCTTACTGCCATGGCGCTAAAACCGCCATCGCGAACCACCCGTTAAGAGAACTGAGCAGTGTTCCCACCTGTCACAGGTGGAGAAAATCAGCACAGGTGGAGGCAATGGAGACTGTGGCAGCTCAAAAGGAGCACACCACACCCCTTCCCACACCCATTCCCACACCAAGATGGTTCCAATATTGGCAGCATTGCATGGCATGGCCTGGAGGACCTCATTGCAGTGCAGCTGCAACAACAACAGGCAGCACAAAGGAGACGCAGGAGGAGAGGAGGAGGGCAAGACAGGCACAGCAAGCACCACCACGGCACCCAATCATACCACAGAGGCACCCAGCAATCCCCAGGACCAGAGGCAGTCCATTTAACCTAACCCCTGAGCAGATACACACCCTGTACAGTCTGGACAGGGCTACCATCACCAGCATCGTGGACATGATCCACAATGACATTGTGAACCTCATAGACATCAGAACTGCCATCCCCCCGCTATTGAAGGTGGTGAGTGTGCTGCACTTCCTGGCCACAGGCACCTACCAGCATACAGTGGGACAGATGCATGGCATCTCACAACCAGTATTCTCCCGCACGCTGAACCAGGTACTCAATGCCCTCCTGAAGCATGCACCTGAACACATATCCATGCCACGGACTGCCCAGGAGATTGCAAACACAAAAGTTGGATTCTATTCACTGGCAGGCATCCCAAGTTGCATTGGGGCCATCGACTGTACCCATGTGGAATTGGTGGTCCCACATCACAATGAAGTAGTCTACCGAAACAGAAAGCAATTCCACTCTATCAATGTCCAAATGCTATGTGATGCCAACAAGATAATCTCACATTGCTGTGCACGATTTTCCGGATCAACCCATGATTCCATGGTCCTGCGGAACTGAACTATCCCATGCTACATGGAGCAACACACCGGACAACGTTCGTGGCCACTTGGTGAGTAGCAGGGCAAGTACATGGCAATGTGACTGGGGAGGGGGAGATAAGTACTCCAACTGGGTGTGAAGGGGGGGAGATACGTACTCCAACTGGGTGTGAAGGGGGAGAGAGAGATACGTACTCCAACTGGGTGTGAAGGGGGGAGAGATACGTACTCCAACTGGGTGTGAAGGGGGGATACGTACTCCAACTGGGTGTGAAGGGCGGGGATACGTACTCCAACTGGGTGTGAAGGGGGGGAGAGATACAAACTCCAACTGGGTGTAGCCTGTCGTAAGTGGGCAAAATGCACATACAGATGTACGGCAATGTCCATCTGGGAAGGCGGCAACGTACTTGAGATGAACCGACATGCAAGTATAGGCTACACAACACAGGTGACATTCCAGGTCTAGTAACATTAAACATCCATCCACATACATATTGCACAAAATACAAAAATTCCACACATGCCATCAAGATTGTATCATGAATTAGTCCAGCAGAACATCAATAATGCCATGTGCCCTATAATGCATGCAAAGGGATCACCACTAGCCATAGCATTTCCCCACGCACCTATTCCACCACTGAAAAGATTACTCTCTGCATGGCAACATCAATGTTGGAATGGCAGTACACCAGCAGTGTGGAAACATATCTCCCTGGGCCCAGGGACACCGAAGACCTCGCGTCACCCAGGACATGTCAATTACTGTTTGAGGCATCAATGTGGCATGTCTACTTGCATGGTCAACCTCCCCCTTGCATGTTGCTGTCACCTAGACCATCTGCATGTATGCTATGAATTGTGTACTTGAACCACAATGCAATATCAATTTGTGTGATATGAACAGGCCTCTCTTGAGGTGAACAGTAACAGGATCCCGTTCCTTCCCCCACACAGGTGATGTGGGCTATCCCCTGAAGACCTGGCTCCTCATACCTGTATGGAACCCACAGAACAGGCACGAGGAGGAATACAATCATGCACATACCCGTACCCAATTCTTGATCGAGCAGATTTTTGGCCTTTTGAAGTCACGGTTTAGGTGCATTAGCAGGTCTGGCGGCACCCTCCTGTATGGACATGAGAATATGTGTCATGCTGCACAATATGTGTATCAGACGGAATGTGCCACTGCCCCCTGAGGTTGATAGGGAAGCACCTGATGAGGATGATGATGGTGATGAGGACGGAGGTGAAGGGGATGCAGGTCTTGCAAGAGGGGATGGGCAGGAGGGACGTGCTGTGAGACAGCATCTTATCAACCAAATATTCTGACGAACATGTTTACGTACTGTCACATGGATATGGGTATCAATGCACTGGTGTATGTTTGGGAGCACGCAATGGACCCTGTCGCCAATAAAGTACACATGCACAATGAAGATGTCCAAGCCTGTGTTTTGATCATAAACCAGTGTATTGAGAAACAGAAAGGTGTAGAAGTGCAAGTAACAAAACATCCCACCACCCTACCCCCCACCACCCACAACAGACCCATAACACCCTAACCCCCACCCCCACAACAGACCCATAACACCCTACCCCCATCCCCCGCCAACAGTCCCTCATGTGTCTGGCATGTTTGCCCTGGCCAATGCACACAGATGAATCTCCATTGGCACCCTATTTGCTATTGTCTTTGGCAGCATCTTGGGGACGGTCAGTCGTGCGCCTGGTGGTGCGTGTAGAACGCCTGAGGGGGCTTATCTGTCTCGACCCCGAAGATGATGATGGGGCAGACTGGGCTGGCTGTGAAAAGTGGCGGTCCATGGTGTTGGCCATGCGAACAAGGACCTCCCTGAGAATCGCTATCTCATTGCATAGCCTGTCGGTGTTAGCATCCATTCTCTCAGTGGAGTGCCTCACCGTCTCCACAATGTTCTCTCTGAGTCGGGCAGCCTCCTCGACATGCTGGCCAACCAGCACAGTCAGCTCATGTTGTCGCTCCAGGATGGTGGTCAGTTGTGGGGCAGTGCTGGGTGACCGTGCACTGGATGCTGTGCCCTCTGATGCACCCACTGCAGCAGGTGAAGGTAACATGGGGGACATAATTGCTGGGTAGTTGTCCTCAACAGTCACATCAGACCCAGGGGTCTGGGTTGGGGCTGGTTCTTGGTTGTAGGGGGGCTTTGGGTGTGTATCACCATAGGCTCCACTAGGGTGTCCTCCGGATCGGATAGGGGAGCAGTGGCGGCTGCCTCACCAGCGGAGCTAGCCGCAGCTGATGGTGGGCCCTCGGTGGCAGGCATTGGTGCAAGTGGGTTCTCAACCGGTGGTGGGGCTGCAGTTTCTGGTGCAGCTACTACTGCCCTGGCAGTGGCACTGTGGCAATGTTTTCTGATCGTCAGGTGTGGCCTTCCACCCTTGCCCCTGGATGTTGTTGGGGTGTCCTCCGGCTCCTGTGCCCTTGGCCTCTTGCACGTAGCTGATACCTGGGATGCATCAGTGGCATCCTCACCATCTGTATGTGAGCCTGTCAGGGACGAGATGGGGATGGCATTGGTTGTGTTTCAATATACTTAATGCAGATTACGTAAATGATGCGGTTGTGGCCATTCGGACTTAGTAGTTGTGGATGCTGGTGATGTGCTAGTTCAGTGCCTCATCCATGCATGGTTGTGTTTGGAACTTGTCTCTGGTGATGTGTGCATGTGTGTGTTTGGGTCTGACACTGACTTGGTGAGGGATGGATACATGTGTGGATGTGTGTCCATGCATGAGAGGAGTCTGTGCTCACAAATGGGGGGAACAGTACATGCACATTGCATCCTGTCATGTGTACACTCACCTCCATCTGAAGTGGTACCCACGCCGAACTCCATGCTGCCCACTCCTTCAATGGATTCAATGTCAATCAGGTTGGAACATGTATCCTCCCATTCCTTCATTCGGATGGGTGAACCATCTCCACCGCCACTGTCAATGCGATGGTTTTCAGCCAGGATGCCCCTCACCCGCAGTCTGAGGTCGTCCCAGCTCTTCCTGCATTCGTGCACAGTGCGCATGCTGGTGCCCACAGCACTGACTTTGACAGCTACCTCCTCCCAGATGGCTTTTTTTTTCAATAAGGTTGTCCGGCGCATGCCATTAGCAAACACTACCTCGGCATTCTCAGCCCGGGTCTGTGTTAGCATGTTTAGTTCCTCTGACGTATATTTCTCTTTGCACTGCCTGTCGGAGATTTTTTTTAGTGCCTTGGGCATGATGCAGGTGTCCAAGATGATTTTGCACTGCTCACAACTCGAAACAGGTCCTGGCGGCAGAGGATGGCAATGGATTGTGTTTTTAAAGATGGCCGCCGTGCTCTTTCCCGTTCCTGTGCGATGACGCTATTTCCGGTTCCGCAATTTAACGGTCACAGCTAATAGCGGTGACCACTATTTGCATGTAGCGCGAGGGCGGAGGTGCTATCTGCACTATCGTGGAAGCCGGTAAGGGACTTTTAGGGGACTTTACCGGCATGGCGGTAGGGTCATTAACAGCATGGCGCTATGCTCGTGTCCGCGTACTCGTGATCGTGCGCTATTAGCGCCCTCTTGCGAGGGCGGACACGTTAATAGCGCCATGCCGCTAATTTGCGGTTTTTACCGCACAACACGTAATGAGGCCCAATGTCTGTTACCCCACTCTCTAATTCAAGGACTCTCTACTTTCCCTGACTACAGCTTTCTAAACAGTCAAATCCTCATATTATACTAATTATATTACTCTCTATGCTGGCATCCACATTATCCATGACCATTAGGCTATGTTTTCACCTTCTAGGAATCACTCACTTCCTTCTCTCTCTGAGCTGATAGCTTTTCCTCCTACTTTTCACTAACCTCATCAAAATATGGGGCATCTTGTTCACCATTGTCTCCCCACCTCCTATCCTTAATCTTCCCTTCTCCCATCTTCTCCACATTCCTTCTCTATCTTAATTCTCCCTCTCATCTCCCACTGAATTTCTACTATTATGTATCCTGCCAACCTGCACTCCAATTTACTCTTTGGACTACAAATTGTTAAAGAGCTTGCACCTGCCACCGTTCTACAGACTTGCCTTTCTCTTCTTCCATAACCCTCTAAATTCCTCTATACGGTGCATTCAACCATTCACTATCTTGAGTTAAGCACAAATGCTTACCCCATCCAATCTGAAATCCAGTCTAAACACTCTATTGTGATTGTGCTCATCCACATCACAATTAGCTTACCTTTGCCACCACTCTTCCATTATCACACTTCTAGAGCATGCAGCTGCCTTTCACACTGTGAATTACTGCATCCTCCTGAAACTCTTTCCCTCTTTGGCATCAAAGACACAGTACTTAACTGGGTATCCCCCTATCTCTCTGACCACCCCTCCCTTATCTCATGGTACTCCAGCATCTCCTACATAACTCCCCTTCCCCCGGGTGTTTCTCAAGCAATTTAGTTTCTATTCAACATGCATACCTACTCCCTCTGCAATCTCCTTTCTTCATGTGGTGTTAATTATCACCTCTTTGCTGACATAATGCAGAAAATCATCTCCTTCTTCTTCTCAACTGCAATTTCTGTGCGCATAAAAAATGCCTAACCGCACCATTTCAAGGAAGAGTGGAAACCTCATAAGGACTTACATGGACCTTATGATTGTTAGAATGCCATGCTACCAAATGAACAATTCACGTTGTTGTTTAAAATAATTGTATTAGGATCTTTCAGAGATGATACTTGTTTTATGTGTTATTATTTGTTACTACCTTTCAAGACTGTATGGGTTCTTCCTGCATGCAATTAATTAGAGAGGGACTTGGCAAGAGAGCATAAAGATATTGACAACTATGAGCCAAAATCTGAGTTAACCTAATAAGTGATTATCTCTAAAACAGCCTGTGTTGTATTATGATTCTTTTATTTTTTATTTTTTGTTCGTTTAAAACAGCAAGCTGCACATTTTGTACAGAACAATTACTTTCTACTGTTTTTCGTCTCTGGTAAAATACTCCTTTGCACCGAGAAGGACTACTTGAAAGTGAAAGACAATACAAGTTTAATGCATTTGAGTTTTTACAGGACTGGATGGCTCTCCTATTTTTTTTTTTTTTTTTAAACCTGTCTTCTATGTGCGCAGAGAGGTAAACGTGATCAGACCGAAACTCAATGTGGTGTGTAAATAATGGTTTTGAGCAGGTTGCGAGTCTTATAGAATGTGTATGTGCCAGGAAAGCAACCTGGGGTAAAGAGGCGAAACTCACTCAGAAAACTGTTTGAGAAATAGCATGGTCAGCATAATAGAGATGGGTAAGCATCTGAGTGGAAGCTTCACGAATTGCATAGAGCCTAAAAAGTCAGAGGAAGTCCTAGGGGCAAAATAGGTTGATGGACCGTATTACCATAGCTATTACGTTAAAACGGATGAAGACCTTTAGGATGTGCGTCTGTGAAACGGACATGCTCAGTTTCATAAACCCCTTGTAAAAGTGTGTTGGTGCAATAGGAACCCAGGAATCATTTTCCTACTAGTTCAAATTTTAAAAGTTATCTTTTATTGGGGAGAAGATCGTGTTTTCCCCCATAACGACTGAACACGTACTGGAATGGTCGAGGTTATCCAAAAGCAAACCGTGTTACTATTTAAGCTGCACAACAATTTCTTGCCCTACTGAGGGAGCCAGAAACTGAGCACTACATCTGCATCAAAGTTGACATTGTCATCCCAGTTAAGATACAGTAGGCAGGGTCGGACTGGGACAAGAAATAGGCCCAGTCACCCAAAAAAACATGGCCCATCCCGCACCTCAAAAAGTGGCCCACCCCTCGCCTCATGACCCTTGACCTCTGATGACATCACCGGAAGTGATGTCAGTTGACCCCACCCCAAAGTGACATCCCAGGAAGCCATCAAACACGAGCTTTCACCCCTTGAACAAACAGGAAGTGCAAGTGTCATCAAATAGCATTGTACCTAAGTACACTAAATTACTGTGAATCCAAGCAGATGTCTAAGGCGAAATTATATCTTATTGTATAGTACCTATGCTTAAGCTCCTTTTTATAGAACAAATATGCATACAATATCACCCAACCTGTGTTGGTATTGACCTAAGAAGGATGAAAGGCTTTTTGAAAAAAAAAAAGAATTGAAAAAATGTATATATTTTTTCAATTTCTTTTTTCTAAACTGGCCCAGGCATGGTCAGAAACTGGCCTCTACTCTCCAGGGACGATTTCGGCCTGGCCACAGGCCGAAAGGCCAAGGTGCCAATCCGACCCTGGCCGTAGGGAACAGAGCTGACAGTAGTGCACACAATGAATTATCTTCGCATGACACACGCACATGGGAGAGCAGCGACGCAGGAAGGTGGATCATGCTGTCTTTCATTAATTCTGTAGGTGGTTGTATTCCTATATGCTCCGTTATTGCTTCAGAGCTAAGCCAGCCATTCAATCAAATGCATTATATGAGGTGTACATTTAGCACTGTCTTTTGGGATGCAGGCCTTAATTTGAAGGAGGGCTAGGTGTGTCATGCAGTCTCGGGAGGATGGCTCAGGTGCAATGTGCTCGCCTTGGCAACAAGAGGACACGGAGCAACACAGGCTTGCTCCCCGGGTCCGCGCTTAGAAACCTCTAGGTCTTAAGCACGTTATAAATAACCTATCATAAATAACCAATCATATGATTACCAACTATTAGTGTATGTTCCTGTTGATAACTTATTTTCCTTTATAGGTTACCCTCTATCAAATGTGTTTTCTCCAAATAGAAATACATTATTCTGCAATATTTCGGGATGCTAACATTGCAAAAAGTGGAATGCCTCCAACTTGGCTAATGCGAGTCCAACAATAAATAAAACAAATCGCAGTCAGAACTTATTATCCAGTCATGAGGAATATGTGGATTAATTACAGTCAGGAAGTCTGTACTCCTAAAGACAATCCTTCTAAGGCCTCATCGAATTTTTATTACATCAAGGACTGGAGCCAGTTCGATAAAGAGGCTTAATAAGGCGTCTTACCTTGAATTACCTTGATCTTAATTAGTGCCGCAGCTTGTTAAAAATTGTGGGCCTGGTTATTATAGAAATTGACCTTAATTGCAACTTAATCTCAGTAATTATGCATAATTACTCTTGTTTATTACTCATACAATGAGCTCCAATTTTTCTTTTGCTGGAAGGTAAAATGAGTTCAATCTTTCTAGGAGCAGTGCATAATATAATGCTATACACCCCAGTGAGTTTATTAGGCTGTATAGTTTCAAAAATTCAATCGCTGTACTCCATAATAATGTATGTCTCTAGCCTGTTAGTGGCTTTCATTTAGGGAAAGTTCAAACATGTCAATGTAATGCTCTGTTTTGTTAAAAGAAAACACGTCTGTATGTATGTATGCATGTTTGTTTAAGGTCAACACTCAAAAAGGTGCACAAACGTTTTAAAGCTTTTGGGCGGCAAAAGTGGGAGGGGCAGACGTGCATCATTAGTTATTTACAGGATGGGTGCTTTCAAAATATTTTAAACATGCATGCAGTGTCGACTCAGATGTCATATTAAATGGCAACTAAATTCCTGCTTTTATGTTGAACTAAACTATCTACTGTTTAGAATGTGGTTTTGCTTTACATTTTGTAAAAGGTCCTAGTACCATGTACTGACAAAGAAACAGCATAAGGTATAGTAACACTGTGGCTCGGAAAATACCATAAAAGCTATCAGGGAGATGCATCCCTAGCACCCTCTAGTGGCCCTTCAGATTCATGTTCAGATTCACATGAGGAATAGGAGTAAGAGGGGTTGCTGTCTATCAGGAGAGGGCAAGCTTCAAGGGTCCCTCGCCAGAGGCATATTTTGCTACTTTCGGGCTTACAAGTGGTTTCTACGTTACCTCTAGAACATTGTGATGCCAGTGCCAATCGAACACTGTCAGGGGTGCCGCAGTAAAGGCAGTGCTCCAAACAGCGTGAAACTGTGGCCCTGTGAGATTTTTTTTTTCTAAAGATTATTAGGATTTTCTGCAGCAATTTAGATGCAGTGTACACTTCCCACGGAGATTGAAGATACCAGTCACAGCAATGCCAGAACTGTGCCTTTCCAAAAAGAAGCAAATCGTCAAGGGGTCATCTACCTATCCCCAGCACAGTCATATCCAATTGTAGCCTAATCTGAATCATGATACACACATGCGCCCTCACGTTCTGCCCATGCCAACCCTTGTGTCCCTAGCAGATACCCATGTCATGTCTCATGGAACCAATTAGCCTCATGTACCTCTCACTGCCACCGAAGCACCCATTACACCCTGCTTATCCATATGCCACCTTAATCGGCCTAGAACTCGTCTATATCATGTCCCACTCCTCCTTGGTTTTCTCCATGTCACACTGATTGCCATCATAACTATGCCATTGCCTCATGATTTCCCCATGTAATTCATGTATCTTAGATATGACACAGGACAAAACAGACTGCCTGCTGACTTACCTTATGTCATCTATATTGACACCAGAATGGTTCCACATCGATCTTCTTACCTTCCTGTACTGCACCAATTGACTCTGATGGATCCCTCCCCATAACCTCGTGTGCCCATGAGCACACACACACCGTCGTTCATCCCGCACAACTGCAATCATGTACACACTTCTTTCTCTCACATACTGTACCTCCCTGCGTTATTCGCAGCAACGCCAATTTTCTTTTTCTGCAGCTCACTAGTCCTCCCAGGGATCTTAGAATCTGTCTGGAAATATGAATGCACATATGTCAACTTGTAACATCTGTCCTGTAAGTATACCTTCTACGTTTCCATAAAGTAGGGTCCAAGAGTTGGTAAAATACAGGCTTTCTACTGCCTCAGGACTAGTACTATTTTTCACAAAGTTGCACTAATCTTTCCTCCCAAATTCTGTTTCAAATGTTCATATTATTCAAACCATTTCTCTACGCATTGTCTTTCCTAACCGTTTCCTTGCCAACAGAGTCCATAAAGCAAATCGGATTTTAATTACGACATCTATAGTTTTTGTAGACTAAACCAGATATTCTATAATCTAAACTGTATGCGAACGATGGGGCTATTGGCACTGCTTTTCTGTTATACAGCCTATGCTTGCCAGAAGGATATTCTCATGTCTTTAAAGGTGTAACTAGTTAGCGCATGTGGCTATGTGGATTGCTAGGATGCACCACAGCCCTATTGAGAACGCCTACTTTAAAAACGTGTGTTTTCCAATTGGGGCATGCCATTATAAAATGCTTATGTGATTTAGGCACATTGGGCCGCATTACGAGTTTGGTGGTATCTGGTTGGTAAATCCACCCAGATACCACCAAATTGAATTACCGTTACCACCACTTCGTCCAGTAGAATTACCGCCGGTTTACAAGTGGCGGGGTAAATCCCCATTTTTTTTGAGTCCATGGGACTCTACTGGGCCTTTTTGGCAGAATTACAGCAGCAGTAAATCCACCACGGTAATTCCACCAATTCTGACAATTTTTCAGCAGATGGTTTGAGAATTTACCTCCATCATTTTGCTGGAGGCAAATCCTCAGGTCCAGGACCATACCTGTAACATGGCAGAGTGGGAAAAGTGGCAGTAATTCTGTTATTGGTAATTGTTTTCACGCTCTGCCATACTTGTATTGAGACATTTATTCTGGTGCAAAAGTAGAAGCTCAGGTCAGAACAGCATTTTTATGAGTTTGGAATAAAGGAGTCTTTCCCTTTATTCTCAATGTGTACATTTTCCTTTCTGTGCTCCTCCTTTCCTGATTTTTGCTCTTGTCTCACTTGTTGGGGATGAACTCCCAGGTATGCCAGAGCGATGCTGTAAGTCTGCAGACTTGGAGAGCCCAACTCCCTCCCCCCGTAGAAACAGAGAACTCGGTCAACGGCAAGTTCAAACTGCAGTTTATTACAAATAAAACCAACAGGAATCGATACAAGAACACAGGTGTATTCCAATAGGTCTCAGCTTCTCCTGGCACGCAGGCCAGTTTTAGTGTAAAACCATGTCACTACCCCATCATTACTTTGGCTGCTCTCCAAAAACCTATCGTTGTGTGGTATTGGTCGTCAGGAGTCTTAGAACCTATAGGGGCACCTACAAGTGTTATTCTACTGGCTCTTACATGTCAGGTGGCTGGCCCTTCCCATCCCCAATTTACTAAATAATACATTGTTGCAGAGAAGTTGGCCTTCCATTGGTTCTCGCCCGTTGCTACCCACCCCTGCAGTGTTAACCTGTGATTAGCTAGAGCGGATTCCCCCAGGCCTGGTACTCGATTGAGTGTACCTCTTCAAGGTAATGTGAACGAATATGTGTCTATATTGTAACTTGTGATCACCACCTATGCCTTATGAGTATATTCTCCTAACGGTGGCAAAACACGTGTAGCAATCTGTGGCTGGCTGCTAGAACTGGCTTCTTCTTCCCACCCTATAAGACTGTCCATTGTTCCATTTGGCTGTAACATATGTTTAGAGACCAGAAAATCAAGCTCTACAACTCCTAATTATGAGGGTGTATTCAGTTGTCCTACAGCTGGTGCCTTTATTGTCTGGGGATTGGCATGTCTTCATATCTCATGACCTTGGCTGCGGGCCCTGTCTCATGCATCTTGGTCTCCATCCGGTCTGAATTGACTCAGCTTGTCTCCTGCTCAATGATTTGAGGCTTGCTGTAATATTCCTAAACCTTATAATGAGGTTTCTATGTTAATCATCTAATACTACATTTCCTACGGGCTAGCCATACATGGTTAGATCAAGTTCCATATATACTCCTGTATGTACACACGATTATTGGCTTTAAACATCAGCAAGCTTGCTCAGGATTTCTTGTGTCTTATGGTTTCTGTGTTACTACATTTGGCTAATGACAAAATATTAAAAGCAATGACAGTATGTATATGTATCTGTCCTCTAACTATAGAACTGTGCATTCATGTTCTTTATGTATTTGGTGTGTGTTGATGTGGTGCAGTGCGGACTGCATGTGTGCTTCATGTCTAAAACTGCTACATCGTGGTGTCACTAGTGATGTCGGTATCATGGCTTCTTGGTGCTTCCTCCAGGCTGTCCACATAGGTGTCTCTGACCATGGTATTCAGCTCTTCACTCACGTATGGATAGATCTGTACTGAACTTGGTCTCTATGGCTGGCTTAGAGAGTACCTCTCATTGTATTTGTCAATCATTGGTGCATTTGGTATTTGGCTGAAATAGAATGGGTGGTTGCAAGCTTTTCTAGCCTTCAGTCTTGTCATGAACTTGATGGGACGGGGTTGGTTGTCCCAGGATCCGACTCCCTCTTCAGTACCCCTCTTGTGACCACATCCATATACGTCAATCATTTTGCTCTTGGTTGCCGTGTCTTTGTTATTCCTCCATAGTAGTTATGTCCATGGTAGTTCACATGATCATTGAAACTCCAGTTCACATAACAGCACACTCCTTCTGGGTTGCACCACACCCATTTCCCTTCACAATGCTTTGCATTAAATGGGTTGTCCAACTTCCATCGCCCCAAGAAGGAACAATTCACATGTCGCTAATCTCTCTCTCAGCTTGTGTCTTTCTGCCACAAACTGGTCCTTTGTTCCTTCTATGTTCACATCCATCAGGGCCTGCATCCGGATAGCCTCCTCCACCGTCTTCTTACACTCTGTGAGGCACATTTTTATTCTGCACATTGACACTCCTGCCAGTACTAGTGCTCCCATTATCACCTTTTGTCCATCTGACAGTCATGACAGAATCATGACCATATGCATGCTCTCCAGCTCTGGTCCTTTCCAGTCCCCTTTGCTTCTTCTTCCATTTTGGCATGCATTTGTGATAGCTGAAATACCGCTTCTGACAGGGTACCATTGTCATCGTCATTGGCAGGATTGAACATGCAACAGGAACTCCCAATTTTTGCGCAAACTCCTCCTTCCATTGCTGTAAGTAGTTCCAGAACGTATCTATTCTGGAGTACCACCAACCTTACTGCTCGGAAGTCTTCTTTTATTGTGTTGAATCCGTTCACTGTGGAGCTGATCATGCCCATCAGCTCCCAACAGTTAATCTACAGCCACTTTACATTTGTGTATGCCTGTACAGATGGTATTATTGCTGCAAAGAACATTTGTGTCCTGCTGAACAGTCTTTGTTCTGCCGGAACTTAATCTAGTGCTGTCTATAATGCTTCTGGCAAGTAATTGTCTCCTCTCTTTTCTTTGCTCAATTCAGTGTGCTTCTCTATCTTGGCTGGGTGTTCCCCTTCCACAGATATCTTCTTCCTTTTGTTAGTGTCCATCTTCGAGAACTCATTGACCTTTGCATCTTTTCGGGGCACGACCAATAACGGCATGTTGATGTGTACCAACAAGCAAACTCCTCCCCAGTTGGGTGGCAGCTTCTCATATGCCTTCGATCTGCACCCCCAGTAGTGGGCCATCAGTACTGCTGTGCCTGTCTTCATTGCTGCAAGCTTCTCTATGCTCCTGAATCTGACATTTTCACCAACTTCATCTTCACCATTATTCTGATGAAACAATGCTGGTGTCTTCAGGGGTACTATTGGCATTGGTTCAGCTTCATTCTCCACCCATGTCAGTAACTTTGTGCAAACATCCCATTTCTTTCGGGTACTTGTCATTTTCTTCCTGCTCCTTGTTCACTGGTGATTGTACTATTGTCAGTGTGTTGCTTCCCACCACTCCATCCTTCCATCAATCTTATGTGTATACGTGTCCATACACAAGCATCTGCAGCCTTTCCCAGCATCCAGGTTCTCCTCCTGTCTCTTTCACTCTCGTCCGAGGACATGGGAAATATTTCACTGTTATAGTCTTTGCTTCTCCCTTCTCAGGCCCATCTATTACATACTGTAGAGCTGTATCTAACTGCCAGTAAGTGTTCATCATGTCCAATGTCTTCATGTAATTATCTTCATACAGGAACGTTGCTTGAGATATCCATCTCAATGTTGCTGTTTTCTCTTGCAACCTTCCCCTGGTTGTCACCATTTAGAGATACATCAAGCATTGTGCTCTGGCTGCTGGTATTTCAGTTGCTATGAACGTTCTGGAGGCACTAATGGCATAGGGGTTTAATGAGCACACATAGCAGCTCTCCCTGGTTGTTTGCTTACATATTTTCATCATGTGTTTGTACCACAAGTTATTAGACACTTGAGCAGTGTCAGTGAGATACATGCCTACCCCTTTCATGCTTTCATGTCTGTGTCAGTACTGCGCTTACCTCTCCTTACCGTGTCTGCAGTGCTCTTCTGGCCACCTGATATGGTCATTCCACCTGCTTGGGTTGGGCTAATGTTAGCAGAGGATACAGCGGTAGCACTGGCAACAAAGGAGATCCTCAAAAATATAAACACAATTCCGCTAGGCTTAATGAGACACAACAGAAAGCTACATTCTATATTATTTCAGTCATCTTTGCCTGTGCTGCTGGTGGTTGTGCAGACTGAAGATATAGTTGCTGGCCTGAAAAGCACAAAGAAATGCGTTATTGTTTTAGCATTGTAAGTAACTCTTTAAGCCCTGTGGACCAAATAGTCAATGGCAAACACCAACGCTTCTTCACACACTGCCCTTATTTATGGGTCTCTCAGTGTGGCGACAATAGGCAGATTGCCGTGCTCAAGATGTGGGTAGGTTTGGCCCAAATACTCTATAAAGGCAAGATAATGTACTCTGGGAGATCATGCTCGAATCCTACTGGGGCTTCTCACAGTATGGACAAACTGGTTTGAGAAAGTGTCAGGGTGGTGGGCAGTGGCAACATGAATAATCATCAACAGTTACATCAGCTTTCTCATCGAAGGTGTGTAGAGGATGAAATAAAAAACAGACAGTGTATCCTCACTCTAAGTCGATCAGACATTCATTCCCTAACTCTGCTGCCCATGAGCGAGTAACCATTGGGTGTCCTCCACTCAGCAGTGTATGTTCAGAATCAGCTTTTTTCTCTCATTTCTGCTGATTGTTGGCCCTGATGAACGCATTGCCAGATGAGGCTGCTGCTTTGTAGGGCTTTATATTCCACCAGCGGATAAAATTCTGCAATAAAACTACATACTCCACATGTACATCTCTCTGGAGTTCCGAGTCTCTTGGTGCAGTGTTGCAGTTGCTCTCTGCGCTGTCTTCTGGTCCCCCCCAGTGTCGCTGTATCTGGCGAGAGATAAAAGATACACTAGCAATCTAGGAAACAATGTATTCATACATCTGTTTTCCTAACATATCTGCACTATTCTCAGTCTTTCAGTGCTCTTGTGGGAGGAGCCAGGGGGAGATGCATGCACTGTCCTGTCACCACCTCATGGGGTGTTAAATGCTTGTCGTACCCAGGCTTATTGCACAAATCAACCAAAGCAAGAGGTAAGCAGTGCAGGCAATTTGTCTTTGTGCTCTGCTGTGTTTTTCGCTATGGCTTCCTTCAGGAGGCCGTTCAGTTGTTCACACATTCCATTTGTTTGTGGGTGGTACACACAGGCAGATTTGCGTTGAATGTGCAGCAATGCTGGAACATCTCATTGGCAAAGTAAGGGCTATTGTCAGACCACAGGACCTCACACACGCCCCATCTTGGGAAAACCTCAATAACCATAAATGTGGCCACTCTGAGGATATCGGCACGTGAACAGGGACCTGCCTCAATCGACCTGAAGAATGGACACACAACCACTATCATGTAGCGGTATCCTTGACACACGTGATCATGTCAGCATAGTCGGCATGTAATTGCTGGAATGGGCTGACTTGCTGGGGTATGGCTCCTCTCACAACTCTCAAGGTATGCCCTGCTGTAAATTACTTACACATCAAACCGTTACATACAAATTCAGCCAGATGTTTCACCAAATTAGGACAGAACATTTTTGTCCAATGTGGGCTGCAATGACTTCCTTTCCCATGTGTGTTGGGTGGTGACGTTGTGTCAATGAAGTGTTCAGTAATGCTAGTGGCATGACCACTTTCCCTGTGTTGTTCTGTCACCATAAGTCATCTGTTGAAGATACTGTATATCTTCTTTTAATCCAGAATTCCTTTTATTCCTTGTGTGCAGTCCCTGCCATTCAATGACCTGTATTTCTGGCAGTGCACTGTACCCTTCCTTTAGTACCGTGTGCCTGGCACTCTCTCTCTCTCTCTTTCTCTCTCTCTGTCTCTCTCTTTCTCTCTCTCTCTCTCTCTCTCTCGCTCTCTCTCTCTCTCTCTCTCTCTCTCTCTAGCATTTGAGGTTTCCTCCATTTCTAATAGCTCTCAAAAGTATACTGTGCATTTTGCTTCAAAGTCTGCCCTTCTAAACCATTTCCTTGTCCATCGTGCCATTCCTGAGTTGTTACGCTCACCTGGCTCCCACAGAGGCATCGATCTGAACTGGACAGCTGCGGTCTCCACCAATGTGACGCGTAGGGCCGAGATGATGGACTGGACTGGCCCACCTAGATTCGTTTGTTTGGCCCGTAGGAATATTCTTCTGCAAAAGGAGAAAGGGAATTAACCATCCATGGAGTTGAGTGTAAATCCCCCCACCCCCGCTGTTCTCCCCACAGATCACCTTTGATGTCCCCTCTTATGGTCTCACCTGATGGTTTGAAAAGATGAGCTCTCCATCCTGCATTGAGCGCAGGGGCGCGTTGATAACGAGTTGCTTCACTGTCTCGAAGGAATTGGTGAATTCCAGAACAATATTGACTCCAAAAAGTATGTAGTTCGTAAGAGTTCAAATGCCTGACTTTCACTCTTGTCCGATTCCTTGCAGGTTGTAGCTTGACCCTAGTGAAGAGTTCCTCGTGGCAACCAGTAATATTCTGGTAAGGATTTGTATTTTCCAACAGTTTGATAAAATAATCTCAATATGTAACTTGTTGCTTCCTCCCTTATTCAGGCGCTGAGAGAAAGTATGAAGTCTCGGGGAATAATACCTCTGCCGGTAAAATCAGGTAAGTCTATTGTGGTGAGGAGGGTTCCCCTTGATAGTCCCTTTGTTTCACCTTGCTGTCCTTTTGTTTCCCCTTAGTGGCCGGGGTTTGGCGAAGATGCAGTGGAAGCTGCGCCGACCCGTGAAGAGGAATAGTACCCCCGGTGGTAAAATCAGGTAAGTCTATGGCGGGGTAACTAATATTCCTGTGTATTCCCTTGGCTCACCTTGCTGTTCTTGTCTTCTCCTAGGTGCCAGAATGCGGCGGGAACATGCAGGAGGATGCGGTGGAATGTGAAGATGCTGCGAAGGCCGGTGAGTTCACCGCGGTGCTGCAGCAGGCGAGGCGGCACGCATAAAATAACTTCTTTCTTCCAGCTCGAAGGCGCGATGGATCGGGAATTCAGGTAAGGATCAAAGGTATTGCTCTTGTTCTAACCTTTTCTCCTTCTTTATCCCTTTTTCATAGGAGCTCCAAACTCGAGGCGGGCGTGGCAGAAGACTGGATTCAGACTTGCAGGCACGTTACGCTGCTGGATGCAGAATAACGCGAAGTGTGTGCTGCTCTTCGGGCGTGGTTTAAATAGCCCCCAAAGTAGCCCCAGGTAAGTATTTCTCCCCAGCCCCGCCCGAGTAAAAAAATAGTCCCTAGGTAAAATAGTCCCTTCCAAGCCTCATTTGGCGTGGAGCTCTTGCAGCATGGTCTGCATCAGGTAAGCTTGCAGCAGGGTCTGCATCAGGTAAATTCTACTCTATGAGCCTGGCGCCTATGTGGTTTTGATTTGTCTGGGAAATTTCGGTCACTAGGTTCCCAAGACCTTTCCTGTGGTCCGTAAACTTTCCAGTCGATTAAATAAAAAAGTTTTGACTTCACCATCTTGGAGTCCAGGATGTTCTTGATCTCAAATTTGGGTTCCCCTTCTATAAGGATGGGGTCTGATGGCTTGGTTAGTTTTGTCCCTGGTTGCACTGGCTTCAAAAGTGACACATGAAAGATGGGGTGAATTTGCATATTAGCAGGTAAATCCAACTTGACGGCCACTGGGTTGATAATGGCCTTAATAGAGTAAGGTCCCAAATATCTAGGGTTAAAGGTCCGCGTTCCCTTGAGAGGTATGTGTTTTGTGGCCAACCATACTTGATCCCCTATCTGGTACTGTGGAGTATCACTTCTATGCCGATCAGCATCTTTCGTATATTTCTCTTTCGCTTGTTTTAAATGTGCAGTTGCCTCCGTAAAGGCTTGTGTAATCGTAGCGTGTAGATGGTCCACTGCGGGCATTTCTAAGTGTTGGGGTGAGTCAAGGTCTGAGGTTTGAGGATGGTGCGCATATAGGGTATAAAAGGGGCTTTGTCCAGTTCCAGAAAGTACTGAATTATTGAATGCATATTCAGCGATCCAAAGAGTGTCCTTCCAATTACTCTCAGTCTGATGTAACATACAACGCAGGTATTGTTCAAGAGTCTGGTTGGTCCTCTCTGTTTGACCATCAGTCTGGGGGTGGTGACAGGTCGATAATCTCACGTCGATTTGCGCCAATTGACAACATTTCTTCCAAAAATGTGAAATGAATTGACTGCCCTGGTCAGAGACCAACACGGACGGAAATCCATGTATATGAAAAATGTTTTCGAGGAATTCTTTGGCCAGGATTGAGGCTGAAGGGAATAAAATGGGCCATCTTGGAAAAACGATCCACAATAACTAGAATGGTGTTAAATCCATTACAAGGAGGTAGATCAGTAATAAAGTCTAACAATAAGGTGTGCCATGGTGTAGGCGGAATGTCTAAAGGTTGTAAGAGTCCAGCTGGTTTTTTCTTTTGACTTTTGTTTTGGGCGCAAATGCCACAAGACATCACAAATGATTTAATATCCTTTCACCAGGTGGGCCACCAGAATTGTCTTTTAATGTTAGCTTCAGTTTTTGCAATACCTGGGTGCCCCTCCATTAGGGTATCATGATAACAGGAAATGACTAGCTCTTGTAGTTCCTTGTGTGGCAGAAATAGCCGCCCTTGGTAATAAGGCAGATCATTGGTGACAGAGTAGTCCGGGCCTTTCTTTACCCAGTCCTGCAGGGCTGTAGGATCAAAGAGTTGCTGGATCTTTACCTGAATGTCCTCTAGTTTCTGTAGAGTAGTCATGCCAAGAATCCTTTGTTCGGAAATTATAGGTACTGGTTCTGGGTTCACTTCTGCCTCTCCCATCCCTATTCGGGATAAGGCGTCTGCTTTACCATTCTTACAACCTGATCGATAGGTTATCACGAAATCGAACTCGGCAAAGAACAATGCCCAACGGAGTTGACGTGACAATTGGGCCTTGGCTGTTTTTAAATACTGTAAGTTCCGGTGAACGGTGATCACAGTAATGGTATGCCTGGCACCGAGAAGATAGTGCCGCCAAGCCTTGAAGGCGGATTTAATGGCTAATAACTCCTTGTCGGTAACCGCATAGTTTAACTCGGGTGCCGAGAACTTTCTGGACCAAAATGCTAATTGGGTGAAGCTGGCCAGTTTCAGGGTCCTTTTGAGACAGGACAGCTCCCATGGCTAGACTGAATGCATCAGTTTCCACTATGTATGGAAGGTCAGGGCGCGGGTGCTTTAATACAGGTGCAGACGTGAATTTCGCTTTCAGCTCTTGGAAGGCATTTTCAGCTTCTTCAGTCCACATAAAGCGTTTATTTTTTCGCAAGAGTGCTGTGATGGGATGTACGACATGTGAAAAATCTGGGATGAATCTGCGGTAGAAATTGGCAAAGCCGAGCATGCTTTGTACTCCTTTAACTGAACTTGGTGATGGCCACTTAAGGATTGTGTCCACCTTTTGTGTGTCCATTCGGACACCCTTTGGGGTCAGGATAAACCCAAGGAATTCAACTTCTGTGGCATGAAAAACGCATTTTTCTAGTTTTGCATATAGTTTGTGCTGGCGCAATTTCTCAAGGACTGCTCGGACATGCTTCACATGGTCAGATTCTGAAGAGGAGTATACTAGAATATCATCGATATATACGACAACACAAACATCAATGAATTCACGAAGGACATTGTTCATGAAGTATTGGAAGGCTGCTGGTGCATTGCACAACCCGAAAGGCATCACCTGGTATTCAAATAACCGATACTTAGTGCGAAAAGCAGTCTTCCATTCGTCGCCCACTTTTACACGTACCGGATGGTATGCCCCCTGGAGATCTAATTTAGTGTATATACAAGCGTCCTTCACTTGGTATAGTAGTTCAGGGATCAGAGGCAATGGGTATCGGTTCTTAACAGTTATCTGGTTCAATGTACGGTGGTCTATGCAGGTTCTGAGGTCACCTTCCTTTTTGGGCACAAAGAACAAAGCTGAAGATGCAGGGTACTTGGATGGGCGAATAAAGCCATTGGCAAGGTACTGGTCTAAGTATTGTCGTAGGTGAAGGTTCTCAGGCTCCGTAAGGGCATAGATCCTGCTACAAGGGGGTTGTGCACCGGGTATGAGATCGATTTGACAATTGTACGATCTGTGAGGAGGTAAGGTGTTTGCCTGTTCTTTTTGGAAGACATCCTGGAATTCTTGGTATTATGGAGGTAGTTGAATGACTGCTGTGGTTACTGTGGCCAGGCCTGCGTTCTGATTTTTCTTTGGGTAACAGGTTTGTGCACAATCCGGCAAGGTTATTCTCTTCTCTCGCCAATCAATACAAGGATTATGTGTTTCCAACCAAGGTATCCCCAGTATTATTTGGAACTGTGGGGCTTTGATTAGATCAAACACAATGGTCTCTCGATGCCCATCCTGACCCAATAGTGTAATCTCTGCGGTGGAATGAGTTACAGGCCCAGATGCAATCTCAGTTCCATCGACTGTGGTGATGACATCTGAGGTGGTTTTTCGGCAGAGAGATAGATTCATCCTGGAAGCCAATTCATAGTCCACCTATGTTCCTATGGCCCCACTATCAATGTATGCCCTTACTGCGTGCATACACGATGGCTGCCCTGGATCTACGAGGACCATTGGTATGATGAAATGCGAGGTCTGAGTATCCTTCTTCAAGCTCGGCAAGCGGACCTCTACGCTTGTGGGGCGTGGTCGTTTCCCGAGTCTGACTCCATGTGGCTTTTATCAGCAGCTCTTACCACCTTCTTGGGTAGTTTTACAGGGCAATCCCATAGAAAATGCCCAGAAGTTCCACAATATAGACACAATTGCATTTGCTGTCTCCTTTCTCTTTCTTCCTGGGTTAAGGGTCCTTTAACCTCTCCGATTTGCATGGGTTCTGAAGCACTGCTCCTTTGGGGTTAGCGTGGGTTTTGAACAACACCCGATTCTCAAACTTGGCTCGATCAGCCTTTCTGTTCTGAAGTCTGTGATCTAACTGGACCACGAAGTCTATATATTCAGCGCAGTCTTGAGGTTCGTTCACGACTTGAGCCAAGACATCCTTGAGTTCTCCTCGAAGCCCTTGATGAAATAATGTGATTCGTTTTACCTCAGGCCATCCAGTTTCCACTTTCAACCTATTAAAGTTCGCAATGTGGGATAGAAGGTCCTGGTTACCCTGTCGTAGGGACAAAAGTTCGTTATCCAGGGCCTGTCCTTGGGAGTGTCGGGCAAATAGTCTTTCAATGCCCTGAAAATCCCGAAGAATTGGGTCATCCTGAGTAACTAGTGGAATTGACCAATCAGCTGCACTGCCGCTGAGATATGACAATACAAAGGCTACCTTGCCTTCATCGTTTGGGAAGGCTCCAGGTCTGCATAAAAAGGTGCAAGCGGCATTGGTTCATAAACACGGCAAACCTTTTGGGATCTCTGGCAAAGCGTTAGAGTGGAGCTAATGGAATATTTCCTGGTAGGTTTATTTGCACAGGGTTGCTCGATAACACAGGAGCTGGATTTCCCTCGGAACCAGGTAGGGGTGCTTGTCCAGCCTGGCTTTGCAATAGTTGCCTAGCATTTGTCATCAGTTCGCTCCTTTGACAAAATCAGTTCTCTCCTAAGAGCATTGGTTTCTTGACGGGCAGAATGCACTTCAGCCCTCAGTTCCCCTAGTAATTGGGGCAATTTGTCAGTCTCTGAGGTATCCATAACGCCCGGGTGGGAATTTGTGGGTAGGCTTCGCATTCTGTTATGCTCATCTGGCTCCCACAGAGGCGTCGATCTGAACTGGACAGCTGCGGTCTCCACCAATGTGACGCGTAGGGCTGAGATGACGGACTGGACTGGCCGACCTAGCTTCGTTTGCTTAGCCCGTAGTAATATTCTTCTGCAAATGGAGAAAGGGAATTAACCACCCCTGGAGTTGAGTGTAAATCCCCCCACCCCCGCTGTTCTCCCCACAGATCACCTATGATGTCGCCTCTTATGGTCTCACCTGATGGTTTGAAAAGATGAGCTCTCCATCCTGCATTGAGCGCAGGGGCGCGTTGATAACCAGTTGCTTCACTGGCTCGAAGGAATTGGTGAATTCCAGAACAATATTGACTCCGAAAAGTATGTAGTTCGTAAGAGTTCAAATGCCTGACTTTCACTCTTGTCCGATTCTTTGCAGGTTGCAGCTTGACCCTAGTGAAGAGTTCCTCGTGGCAACCGGTAATATTCTGGTAAGGATTTGTATTTTCCAACACAGTTCAATAAATTAATGTCAATATGTAACTTGTTGCTTTCTCCCTTATTCAGGCGCTGAGAGAAAGTATGAAGTCTCGGTAACTAATATTCCTCTGTGTTTTCCCTTGGCTCACCTTGCTGTCCTTGTCTTCTCCTAGGTGCCGGAATGCGGCGGGAACATGCAGGAGGATGCGGTGGAATGTGAAGATGCTGCGAAGGCCGGTGAGTTCAGCGCGGCACTGCAACAGGCGAGGCGGCACGCATAAAATAACTTCTTTCTTCCAGCTCGAAGGCACGATGGATCGGGAATTCAGATAAGGATCAAAGATATTGCTCTTGTTCTTACCTTTTCTCCTTCTTTCTCCCTTTTTTCTAGGAGCTCCAAACTCGAGGCGGGCGTGGCAGAAGACTGGATGCAGACTTGCAGGCACGGTGAGCGTTACGCTGCTGGATGCAGAATAATGCGAAGCGTGTGCTGCTCTTCGGACGTGGTTTAAATAGCCTACAAAGTAGTCCCAGGTAAGTATTCCTCCCCAGCCCCGCTCGAGTAAAAAAAAAGTCCCTAGGTAAAATAGTCCCTTCCAAGCCTCATTTGGCTTGGAGCTCTTGCAGCATGGTCTGCATCAGGTAAGCTTGCAGCATGGTCTGCATCAGGTAAGTTCTAGTCTATGAGCCTGGCGCCTATGGCGCCAGGACTGACTCTCCATATGAGCCTGGACCGCACCAAAACAGCCCATAGCAGGGGTTTTTGGGCTTGCTCAAAATAACTTGATGCCTGCTTCCGGGGTTGCTGGACCTGGTCTGGGTCCCCGGGGGTAGGCATCATGATATGAGTGTACTGTTGATGTCGCATAAGCGTAGTCAAAGTACACTGTCACTTCCTTGTATCTGCTGTGATCCAGTGCTAGTATTAGTGCAACTAATTCTGCCGCTTGTTCTGAACAATGGGATGGTAATCGTGCACTTGCCACTACCTCACTCGTTCCGTCTTCTTTCAACTCCACTACTGCAGTTCCTGTATGCCTGACCCATCTGACTGCTCAATAGTTAAAGACCATTGATGTACAACACGTTTCCCCCCTCAAGTGCATCCCCATCTACCTTGAGTGTGCCACTGAATGCCTGTATGTTTTCACCCCAGTCATGTGCATATTCTCCTGCTTGTAGGATATCTGCTAGAAAAATTGCGGGGTCGACCAATCTACGCCTCACTATCTTCAGAGATGCATTTGATAGTATCACTTTGTACCCTGATGCTCTTTGTGTAGTCAAGGTGCTCATTGGCTTCTGTCGTATCGCAAAGAGAGCTTGCTCCACGTAAAGTATGTTAGTGCACCCCATGGTAATTGCTGCTTACTTTCCATTGCAAATGCAAACTATAATGTCCTCTCATTACTGAGTCAAGCTTCCCACAGTAGTAGACTAAGGGTTTGTGTCCCATGCTTGTCTTTTGTGTCAGTACCGCCTTCATCACCACACTGTCAGTGTTTGAGAACAGGAACAATTCCTTTTTGTAGTCTTGGATCCCTTGCACTGGTGCTGTGCATATTTCCTCCTTCAGCATGTCAAATTCTCATCTCTGTGGTCCATGTCAGTGTCTTGTGTCCCTTCTGTGCTTCTTTCAGAGCGCCCAATAGAGGCCTTGTGCATGTACTGTAGTCAAAGACCCATGCTCTGCAGTAGTTACACATCCCTAAGAACTGCTGCATTTCTCTCACTGTCGTGGGCTTGGCTGTCTTGTATATTGTCTCTGCCCTTACTGGGGTAATCTTTGGCCATTTTGGGATATTGTCTGCCCAATGTATAGCACCCCTGTGTGACAGTACTGTAGCTTGCCCTTGTCCACATTGTATCCGTTGTCAGATAACACTGTCAAAATATGAACAGTCCTTCCTACACTAATCTTCTGTCTTGCTGCAAGTCAAAATGTCATCTACGTACTGTAAAACTGTGCTCTCCATCTATATGTTGCACAAGCCCATTTGTATCACTCTGTTAAATATAGATGGTGACTCGCAGTACCCCTGAGGAAGTCTTGTATGTTTCCACTTTCGTTTTCTATACATAAAGCTCGTCAAGTCTTGAGTCTGGGTTTAGTGGTACCGCAAAGAATGTATTCTTGATGTCAATGACCATGAAGGAGGCAGCTTCAGCTGGAATTCTGCATAGGATTGTCGCTGGATTGCAACCAGAGGATACTCTGCTTCTAGCATGTGGTTAAGAGGCCTTAAATCCTGTATAAAATGCCACAATCCCCCCTCCACCTTTCTCACCGGGTACACCACTGTATTACATGGGGACTCTGATGGTACAAGAATGCCTCTCTTGATTAGTACTGTGATGGTCCCATAAATGCCTTCATCTGCCTCTTTTGTGAGTGGGAACTTTTTCACTCTTGGTAAAATTGCTCCTGGTTTCAGTTTCAGCTCATCTCCTGCTCAATGATTTGAGGCCTGCTGTAATTTTCCTCAACCTTTATAATGCAGTTTCTACATTGTCAATGTCATCTTACATTCCCTATGGGTTAACTTTACGTGGTTAGATCAGGTTCCGTATATACTCCTGTTTGTCCATGCGATTATTGGCTTTAAATATCAGCAAGCTTGCTCAGGACCTCTTGTGCCATGCGGTTTCGGCGTTACTACATGTGCCTAGGGGCAAAATAATAAAATCAATGACAGTATGTATATGTATCTGTTGTCTAACTATAGAACTGTGCATTCACGTTCTTCATGTATTTGGGTGTGTGTTTATGTGGTGCAGTGCGGAATGCACATGTGCTTCATGTCTAACACGGCTACGCTGTGGTGTCACTAGTGTCATCAGTATCATGGCTTCTTGGTGGTTAGTCCTGTGTCTCTGACCATGGTCTTCGGCTCTTCACTCATGCATGGATAGATCTGTACCTCACTTGGTCTGTATGGCTTGCTGAGAGCATACCTCTCCGTGTATTTGTCGATCATTGGTGCATTTGGTATTTGTCCTAAATAGAATGGGTGGTTGCAGGCTTTTCTGGCCTTCCGTCTTGTCATGAACTTGATGGGGGACTGGGGGAGTTCCCGGGATCCTGACTCCCTCTTCACCCTTCTTATGGGATCAGATTGCTATTCTATTCAGTGTTTGGAATATCAATGGAGCCACCATGATAATGTATACATTACATTTTTCCTATTTATCCATCAATGGTATATTTATTGAATCCAAATCCTTAAACAACCCTCCCACCTCCCATATGTAATAGGTCAATCTCAAGAATGAATCAAGAGGTTGATATCTATTGCTCTGTACTTTTCAAAATATGAACTGACTCCACCTGACAGTACAGTGCATTCTGTGTGCCAGTATCAATGTGCACCTTTAATGGGCCTATGTCTGTCTTTGCGTATTTTTCAATGGCTATTCTTTGGAAAATATTGTTATGTTGTCAAGTTAGCTCCAACTACAATAAGCCCTTTCCACATGCACAAAAACTTAGTTAATTACAAATTATTGTGATACATTGGTTCCAGAAATGTTGTGTGCTTACCAAATAATATACTTTTTGTTATACAGTTTTCTACATTTGATGGGTTTAGTCGGAACACTGATTGGTATTTGTCCTGTTTCTTGTCAGAGCGGTATTTGATATCTAATTGTAAGACCTAGTACAATTGTGGTTTAGGTAAACAATCATGGATCTTCAGAGATGTGCACATTGATTTTTTTTGCATACATCTAGGAATAGATAAGGCATATTTTCGTAAGGTAATATCACTAATGGTTGATGAATAGGAGAGGATATCTGTGTTGATATATACTGTCTAAAATATGTTTAATTTAGGCATTGTATAAATGTTGTAAAATTGAGAAATATATACTTAATAGATATTCACAATATATATGTGGTACATGAATAAGGAAATGTGAAAACGTATATTTAAGTTGTAATTTCTGCAACAATAATTATGTATGATCCAGAATTATACCACCATATCATGCAATATGGCTGATGCACGCAGTATGACGTCAGGATTCGCATCGGGCCTAACGCAACAGCGAGTGGTGCCATTTTGATTTTGTTTATAAAAAACCTTACAGAATACGCCAGGCTTCGATCCGCAACGGTTTGTGCATACACGTTAGAGTGGGAAGATTAATTGACAGGTTAGTGTACTACAATACTTTCTTTAGGTTGCATGTTTTGTGAGATAGATTGAAATTTGCAGGAACATTATTACTTGTTGATTTTGAAAATATTAGGTACCTGCACAGTGTTACTAAGTTGTGCAATTGAATTGAGGAAGTAATCACATTGATTGGCTTTGGATAGGTGAGATATTTTTCCTTGTTTAGATGTTTAATTACATTTTTCTTTTATTCTGCTTGACCAAGACAATGGAGTACACAATAATTCATACATGTGATAAATTGCCATCTGGCAAGGGTGTGACAGTCCTGGCTTTTTTGATTTGTATTAAGTAATAACATGATGTATTTATGTATTTATTGTGCATTTGTAAGGCGCTTATATATCAAGTAAATTGTGTTTCAAAGCGCCCACAGGGCAAAAAGGAGGGGACATGGGGATGAAAATCAAATATAACAATGCAAAATAGAGCATTCAGAACGTGCAAGTGCAGATAGAGAAAGAAGGGATGAGGGTGTGGGGGGTACGTGCCAGCTGTTCCAAGGGAAGTGCTAGTGAGTGAGCAGCTGTAAGTGCCTACGTCAGTGTTTGGCTGCCAATAAATAGGTGCAGGCCCGTGGTGGCATAGGCCAGTGGGTGCAATGGCAAGTGCTGTGAGAGGGCAGATGCTGAAGGCGATTGGCAGTGGGAGGCCAGGGCCCAAGAGGCATTACATAAGGGCCCTGGTCACCAATCTCAGCAACTGTGGAGATTAGCAAGGAGAGAGGAATGAAAGGAGGAGGTGAAAAGGAGAGTCTTGAAGAGGTTCTGGAATTTGAGGAGATCTGGCTCAAGAGGAAGGGGGTGGCTGTTCCGTAGGAGGGAGCCTGAAACCGGCTGCCAGCTTGCTGCTTAGCGAAGTGCTTGACACACAGAGAGTGGTGCCGGATGAACGAAAAAATCTGGAGCGAGAGTATTTGGTGAGACTGCAAGTTGTGGATAGCACCAGACAGCCTTCTGGATGATGCAGAAGGGGTTTAATTTAATCCTTGCAGCAACCAGGAGCCAGTGGAGAACTTTCAGTGCTGGAGAACTGTGGTTCCGGTTCTTGAGGCCAAGGGTAAGTCTCAGAGCCCTATTCTGGATTAGCTGGAGGGGTTGTAAAGAAGAAGAGGGTAGATTAAGGAAAAGGCTATTGCAGTAGTTTAGCCTCCAGAGAATCAGGGTTCTAGAGACATTGAGCTTCTGGGGGAAAGTGAGTAAAGGAAGAATTCCTTTGAGCACATGGACTTGAAAGTTGGCCTTCTTGGGAAGGTCCTGAATGTGAGGGAGGAAGGAAAGAGAGGAGTCGAAGTTGACTCCAAGGTGTCCGGCTTCAGATGTAGGAGAGACCATAGAAGATGGCCAGAATGAGGGGAAGAAAAAGGGAGCAGGAGTCCCAATAGGAAGGATTTCAGTCTTACCGGCATTGAGGCAGAGATCATTGGAGGTACACCAGGATGGGATGGCAAACAGGAAGTCAGGAATGATGAAGTAAGGAGAGGATCCAGAGGCAAATTTGAAGAAGAGTTGTGTGTCATCTGCATAACACTGGAAATGAGGAGACAAGGTGGAAATAAGGTGTGCAAGCAGAGCAAGATAGGTGTTAAAGAGCCAGGCAGAAATGTTGGAACCTGTGGGGACACCACAGTTGGAGATAGAGGTGGGGAAGGAGAAAGAGTCCTGAATAACCTACAGCAGATGGTCATGGAGGAAGGAGGTGTTAGGCAGAATCACATGCAGTACCCTTTGGGAACACTACATGCAATTAAGACTACAAGTGTCAGTACAATTTCACCTTTGGCACATGCCTGTACTACATAGCTATGTATTAGCAGTGGCTGAGCAGCCAGATTTATCTCAAGAGTTGAGTGAGCAGTAGAACAAGTTACACAAAGGACCAACAAATACAGTGGTTGAAACAAACACTTACTCAAGGTTTCGTGGTAAAAGAATATACATTTATTTACACAGTCAGTTTGAAAACATTCCACTAGCAAGAGCAGCTCAAGATCATATACTAATATACCACAAATACACAACCAATAAGTTACAGAACAAATTCAGCTCTCCTGAAGTGGGAGAAAAATTGCACTTGAGATACTTTTAAAAGAGGTAAAAAGACAAGGTTATGCAAATTAACAGCACAAATACTTCCATAGGCAGGGAAAATGGTTTCAGTTCATTACAACCAGCAATTCAATTCAATAGGCCTGGGCCAAAGTCAATGGTTCAGAGTCTTGTATAGGATAGCAAAGTTCTGGTAGTAAACGGTTAAGTCTTTGCCACGCATCTTAGGAGAATTTGGTAGGCGAAAAGTTTGACAAATGTTTAGGGAAGGACAAGCCTTCGAAGTCGGGAAAGTTTCACAAACTTTCTACGTAGCTAAAAAGATTTCTGGACCGCATTTGCACAGTACCTTTAAAGTGAAAAAGAGCTGTGGCTGAGGCAGTTGTTTCTGGCAGTTCAAGCAGATCTTGCTGTTCTTGAGCTTCAGTCATGGGGACAAGATGGAGGCCGTCCGGAGGTTCCTGCACTGACCAGGGGTGTGGCCACAAGCTTGGCAAAACGTTGGTTCAAGGTGTGAGTGCCTTAAAGTTCACAAGCTGGTATCCTTCCCCCTGGCTATCTGGATTTCAACAGTACTCTGAAGAAAATTCGACCAGGATGGGGACAGTGTCCAGGTGGCTTGCGAGTTGGTTGTTCCCACCAAACTCAAGGGAAGAAGTTAACCTTGAAGGGCTTCTCTGTCGATGGAGTTTCAGGAAATTCGGGCCTGCAGCAGGGCTACACCGTTCATCCAGGGGTTCCAGCAGTCCTCTTCCTTCAGCTC